>NW_026083396.1:0-33003 GCF_020184175.1 Aphis gossypii
TGAGCATCGGTAATAAAAAAGGTGTATTAATAAATTACTTAAAATTACAAGTACTATACAATAAAATTGAAACAAATAACAAAAGTCCAAGATAAATTAATAATTGGTAGCAGCTATATAGTTATTAGTTAGATACATGATTTCCAATGTCTATCTCAGCTTTTCAATCTATGATCCTTAAAAATGTTAAATGAAAAAGGAAAACTGAACCTTCTCAAAGTTATCTATGTTCATTACATTATTTTGAAGATATTAGATACGATCTTAGCATTGTATGCAGTAATTGGATATAAGAAAAAAAATGGAAATAAAATTAATTTATATAAAAAAAAACTATACTTTTTATTCCATATTAATTTAAATATGTTGAAATACTACACATTTCTGGTTATATTAAAATATATTAAAGGTTTATAATACCAAAAAATTATTTTAAATTACATCTAAACCAACCTACTTAAAAAAATTATACCTACTATTAACATTTTTAATAATCAAGATAATTACTTCAATCTGGGCGATATTTTAATTTAATTGATTTCGAATCAATCTTCGTCGATGGCCAGATGTCATTAATGATAATGGTTTTTTTGGCCTAGGATGTAAGCAGAAGACTTATTATACATTATTATTACATGTTATAAATATATTTATTTTTAAATGGTCATGCAATATTGAGAAACATGGAAATAGAACGTCGATACGTACTTAGTACTTAGGCACTTACATTTTAGTTTTTAATTTTTAAATCAAATAGGTATGAACTTCAAAACAAACAATAATTCAAATTTGTTTATAATATAATACCTATTAAAATTATATTATAAACTTAAAATTTTAAATACAAATTGACAATTGCCAAACAGTTTACAGAGTATCCTATAAGTATTAAGTACCTATCAAACATTAATTATCTATTGAATATTATTGTAAATTATCGATAAAAAAATTGGAAATATCTACTATGAAATACGTAACAATAATTAATCTTCGTTCAACCGACATTCGAGTTTCGACAATCGACAATCACTAAGACTAATTAGTAATTTCAAATTTCAACCTTATAAATTCTAACTATCATAGTATCATGGGCCAGTAAGGTTTCACGTTTCATTTATTACTATATATTATATATAATTATCAATATACCTTTATCAAGAACAGCTGTTGTGTTATTTTAGTATTCATGGTTATTAATAGATCGATATCATTGGCTTGTGTTTACTAATAATATTTATATCACCAACTAAGATATACTAGATATATCTTAGTTCGTGAATTATATACCGGTCAATGATATTTTTAGGTAGGAAGCATGATATAATAAATATATCATGGTAGGAAGCTTATAATTCCATTCTTTCCATGGTTTTACCAAATATAATATTTTATCTTTTCTTGAAATAGTTCTTGCATAATATTCTCGCTTACGGCATACGCATAGTATAGACGTATAGTGCCATAGTCGCATATTGTGAGTGAATGACGCACCGTTTAATGAACAAGTGTTAATTTAAATTGTAATTTTATAACGTTTTATTATAGGTGCTTATTAGTTACCTATAACTTATATTTAAATATAATAATTAAATTGGCATTTGACATTTCAAATTTTCAACGGACCATTATGGAGTTGTTTGATAAAACAAGGTAAGTAGTCATTATAGTATGTTCACCTTAAGTTGACCTACCCGCTAGTGATAGCTATAGTCTGCATTCAGTTGTACTCGATTGATCTTGATTTTAATTTCAAATAATAATAAGACAATAATTGAATAATGTAATTGCACATCCTAGAATTTATTTCATTGCCGAATTCAGTGATGGTATTCAACTTATGCCAAGAAAGTGGGTAGGAAGAGTTAATGGTGAATTAAAGTGTAAATATCCTAACCATATTGAGAAGGAAAAGCAAATGAAGTTAGCTGTCCGTCATATGATCGATCCTCAATCTACATGGGATATTGTTGATGTTATAAAAATTTTAGGATCAAGTGGTATGTAAAATTTAAATTTATACTGATAAGTAATAGGTACTATTAATACCTACTGGTTACTAATATAATTAATAACATAATATTTATACTATAATGCTAGAATAAGAATTAAGTAATTATGCTATTTTTGTTTAAATTAATAAAAATCGCTGAAATGTACTTAACCATCCTATGTAAAATTTTTGATTTTTTTTTTTTTTTTGGGAACTTATCTAGGTAGGTATTTTAAACTATTTATTATTTAACAATGGTACAATCAGAATTTTTTGGTCAGACTTAGTTTCAATGTTGTGGCCTTTAGATGTTAGCAACATACTTATGTTACTTCTCATACCTTCTTCAATTATTCCATTGATGGGTATACGTTAAAAAACACAAAATCGCAAATTTCAAAAACTTCAAAATTAAGTCAAATTAACAAATTCTGATTGCACCATTGTTCTTAAACAGTTAATATAATTAATGTAAGTTCCAAAAAAAAGTTTGCATTAGCTGGTTAAGAGAATTTGTTCCATAAAAATAACCTTTATTAATGTACAGCTGATAGTTTAAACTTTTAATCATTTTTATTATGATATTATAATTGTATGTTTTTATAGTTTAGTTTAATGTCTTTGGTTATTTTAATTTGTAGTTACTTATGAGAGAGGACTAGAGAAACTGAATCAAATTGTACGGTACAATTTGTCTTCCATTACAACATCAGATGCAGAAAATACTCAAAAAAAAAACACGGAAAATCAGAGCTAAAAAAACAAAAGAAAAATATGGTTCACCTCATAATAGGCTAGGTATGTGATATATTTGTCAAGACATTTGATCAGTTGTGAATTATTATTCAATTTTGTTCAATGTTTACCATCATTTAAAAATAGGTACCTACTTCATTTTTTTTTTTTTTAACAATATTTTTAATTTATAGTGGGAAGACCAAAAATAAAACAATTATTGTCATCTCCTACAAATATACCACCTTATCCTATATGCCATGAAAAAACAAAACCACAAAATTCAGGTATTTCATTAAATGAAATAACTTTTTATAAATAATTAAGTATATTTTATTTAGTGTTGTTTATTTGTTATATATATATAAAGTAATAACAATTTTTATTGCCTAGATCATAAAAGAAAATTGTTTCCTGAAATAACTTCTAATGAAGGCACGTTTTTTTTTAAACTTTTTGACTACAATTATTTGTAAATTATACATAATTTTGTTTGATGTATTATGTATTATTATTATTATACAGTTTAATTTACATTATTTTAATTAAATAACTATGTTTTTCAGTATCTTCTTTTGATCAGAGTTGCTCTACAGAAGTGAAATCAAAAAAGAAATTATTTAAGAAAAATGTTGATTGTTTCGGTAAATTCAAATATTGGATGAGTTATTTATTTAGATAAAATAATTATTTTTATGAATTACAATAGGTTCAGATTTTATACCCATTAAATTTACTTCTGAATCTCAAAAATATGAATCACAAACTAAATTCTTAAATGAAAATAATTTTAGTCATTGCAATAGCTTTAATAACTTGTAGTTTTCCCTAATATATAGGTATTAATTGTACTTCATAAATTATATTTTTCTAGATTCAGAACTGTTTGTCTATCAAAAAACTAAATCTCAGACTAGATTACTAACAGATGATGATGATAGTCAAGGTAAATTGTAATACACGTTTTTTAGACACTTTAATTTTTGCATTGTATAATTCTAGATAAAGAACTGATTTTCAATCAAAAAGCTAAATCTCCAACTGGATTACTAAAAGATGATGATAATGGTCAAGGTAACACATATTTAACACATAAATTCTTTAAAACTTATTTTATTATTTTATTTTATATTCAGATCTTATATTCACCCAATATTCTCCTCTAATGCATGGCAGACACTCATCAAGCTCTCCAAATTATTTTGATGCAATAAATGATAACAACTTTGGTAAATTTATATTTATGAATACTTTTTTCCTATGATTTAGATTATACCTGGTAGTGATAATTAATATTTTAATGTTTTGTGTTAGGACCAAGGATTAGTAATTACATTGTTAGTCCATATAAAAATGCTGTAGCTTCAGACAAGGAGGTTAATAATGACCAACAGAGTAAATTATAATAATTGATGTAAAATTGTTACATTTAATTTTAATACCATTACTTTATTGTCAATTAGGTGTAAGTCCTGAGATGTTTCATCAATCACCAGTAGGTATTTAAAAAACTTCCTTCATCAACTCAATATAACATTCTCAGTGGTGGAGCAACTGGTAAAATTATAAGACTTAAATTTTATTTTAATAACCCAAATGTATTATTGTTTTTATAATTTATTACATGAATCACAAATTGTTCAAATATCCATCATAAAGGGACTCCAACTAAACACATTGATAAAAACACTAGTATGTACATCTAAAATTAGTTTTTTTTTAAATTATGGTTAATTTAATTTAATAATTTATAAATAAATTAATGTATTGTTTCAATTAATATTAATTGTGCTTTGATTTTCACTCTTCAGAATATTTTCAAGCACTTTTGCGTGGCCAAGCTAACATAATGAGCAAACTTGATGAACTTCTCGAGAGCAGAGCAACAATGATAAACCACCAAGAAGAAGACTCAACTTTTTCTTCAAAGTACAAAAAGTTATTACCATGTGCTAATGAAAATCAATTAAAAGAACTAGAAAATGAGTTGAAAGATAAAACTTTTGTTCGAAACCTAGTAAGATTTAGTGATTTTATTTATAAGTTTAATTGCAAGCTCTTATGACAATATTATAAAAGTTTGATTGCTTCTAATAATATTATATAACATGATTTTTATTTTATGTACAGTGTTCTCAATACAATAATTACGGCGGGCAAGATTACACGGTACTATTGAGAAGAATTTTGGAACACTCTATAACTGATGAGTTGGGCTGCGAAATTAATTTCACTGGAAAAAAAAGAAATAACACAGATAAAAAGAAAATTGGCTTTGTCAAACTATACCTATATCAATGTATTTTAGGCAAGTAATGTTGGTTGTAATATTTAATCTAGTCAGTAGTTATATAATTTATACCATAATTTTTATAATTTAAACAATGTTGTATAGGGTGTCCCACAAGGATTTACTATTATTGATATATCATCTGTGTGTAGACAATCAAATTCTGTTTTTTTTTATTTATTGTAAAATTAAACACTTATTAATTTAAAATATATATACATATGTTTTTGTTAAAAGTTGAAAAGAATTACTAACTTAATTTTTTTTTACAAAAATCATGTGATTTTTTTGAAACACGGGATCAATTAGTGCAGCATAGATAATTTCACAGAATTACTATACTAGGTACTCTATTTAATTTACAATATATTTTCAGTGATATCAGTCATCAGGTACCACTAACTTTTAAATCCCAATTATTTAAGAGTTATTTTTGGAGTTGAAAACTAAATCAAATTTAACATATTTTAAATGATGAATCTTGCATTTCTGTATAAATGTATCATGCCTACTGGTTACTAGAATGAGTAGAATTTTATTAGTTTTTATACCACCAGGTTTTTGTATAAGTGTTATAACTTATAATTAAATTGAAGTCTTAATAATATATCATGTGAATGTGATTGTATTATAGTTTATTAACATCAAATATTTATACATATTGTTATATTTTACAGATACTGTTCAAAAAAAATTTCCATCCACCACCCCAGATGCAATAAATATACAAGTAACAAGCTACTTACGCCACTCAAAAGAGAGATAAAAAAATTGGTGTAAAAACAAAACTGTTTTAATATAATTGTTTATTCATTGTATATTAAACAATTTAAGTCTTAACAAATATATATTTTTAATTGTTTTAATTTAATATTGTTCTTCAAACTAAAAATATTTAATTATGTATTGTAATGTATTATGTTAATACATTACAATACATTATAGAATTGATAAAAAAGTAGATAGTGTCATAATGTTGTAGGTATTTACTATTTAGTATAGTATTTTACGCTGTATCACAATTAATGCACAAAACACAAATTACAATTTTAATATTGCTATTATGTGTTCCCTTTAAAGGATTCCTTTATGCATCCTTTGTAAGAGTCCTACAGCTATCCCACGAAGGACTCCCTAGGAATCCTACAGATATCCCATGGAGGACTCCCGAATTGGTATCCTCGTGGCAAGCATTCAAAGACTGTAGGGACAGTCATGGGAATCCATGGGGAGTCCTTACTCTCCCGATGAGGACTCCGTATGTAATCCTTAAGGACACCTTGTGCTACGAGGGCGTACGCCGCACTGTCAATGTATTATCGTTCGATCACGGCGCGGCGGTCTCACACTCGCACACTCACGACTTACACGTTAATGACGATTGACGATACACATTACACACATACATACAGACTACGCTTGTAAAATTATCATTTTTTTTTTAAGTTTGCTATTCTTTTGAAAATTCCACTGTATCTCTGTAAAAGTGTGAATTTAAATCTATCTACGACGCACGTGTTGACGTACATCATTGAAGTTCAACAGTAAAGTTGTACAGGTACATTTTCGGTAATTACCTACCTAACTATTTTTTAAGTTAATATTTTGCTCATTATTGTTATGGATATTATAAATTGTAACTTCATATTAAAACTCACTGTACATAAATCAGAACTAATAGAACAAAGTAAAAATAATAGGTTTCATAATAATATAAACAAATATGTATTCAATTTTGTATTGTTAATTCAATATAATTGATTTGTATTAATTGTAAGTATCAAATAGTGTCGGTCCAGTATACTAAATTTTCATTTATTTATCATTATTACTCTCTTATAATTACTAAAATTTAAAAATATATTTATGTGAGTTTGTGACTATGCACAATTGTTTAAATTAATAATTATTGTGGTTGGTCTCCTCTCTATTTTAACCAAAAACTTACTTGTATATTTATTTTGTTAGTTTTAATTAAACATTAGTACAGCTTGTTAATGTAAATGTAGGTACCTAGATATAGTATAGGTAGGTAGTATCTATAGTCTTTTAAAATTGAATTAATTTAGATAATAAATACACAACTTAAACATTAAGTGTCAAGATAACTTATAAATATTTAATATACCGTCGAATATATCTATATTATTGAAGTATGTATCTTTATAAGTAAGTAATATAACGGAGGGAAGGAAGTAACAGACCAGCATTCTATTATATCTATATTAAATAAAAAGTTGTGAAAATTGTTTATTATTTAATTTTATAAAAAATGTGCTTAGATATTTTGTTGAATTCTCTATATATTTTTATACCAAAATAAAAAATACTAAGGTATTAAAGTTAAAATTTTAAGTTTTGTAAATACATCAACAATTAATATGCAGTAGGTACTTGAAGACTAATTTAAAAAAAGTTAGATTTGAAACCTACCCCACCCCCCTTTATCGGGTTTTTTTCTGGTATACTTTTATATGATGTTGTCCAGTCACTTCTCCCTAGAACATAATTATAAGTACGTATATTAGGTATACACCTAATGCATGGAATATTTTTAGATTAATAGTTAATGGTTGATTAATATTAGATTAACTTAAAATAGGAATGGATGAACAATATACAAATAAATGAAAACCTGAGCTTAAAGATACCCAAGTTTTGATTTTATTCAAATACCTATCAAAAAAAAATTGATATATTATACTTATAACCAACAAGTATTTATAAATAAGAATATTTAAGTATTACACTTATTAGTTGCACCCAGAGTTGGACAGTGTCAAAGATAAAATTGTACCTATTTTGTATAGTTGTAAGTGATACATTTTATACTTTTACTCAGGATGGAAATTAAAACGTTAATAAGCTAAAGTTAAGTTAATTGAACTTTTAAACCTAAAAAAATAATTTTTTATGATCATTAACTTAATTATTTAGATTTTTTTTAATTAAGTAGGTACTTCATTACTGTTTTATTTTAAATTGTAGGTATACTATAACTTTAATACATTTTTATAAGTAACTATAAATCATTTAAATACAAAATTTATTTCTGTGATTTTTTAAAAAAAAGTATATTATTATGTGTTCAAAAATCATAAATACATTAAAAACTGGTATTATTATATTTCAACTATTCTAATGTTTATGTTATTCGGTTTGTGAACGACCAGTTTTTACAACCAATCAAAAATGAGTAGTGCATATCATCGATTGAAAAAACATCGAAAACTTCAACAAACTACTGAAATCAAGGCAGAGGTATCAACATCTACAACTGAAATATTAGATATTGAATGTGAAAATTCAAATTTTCTAAATGAATATCAGCATATAACTTTGCCAACCAGCATTGAAGATAATCATAGATTATCTAACCTAACAGATTCATCTCTAGAGTGCTCATCTCTAAATAGATTCCCAGATAACAATCCACTTGATTATAAATATTCTTCTTCATCATCATCATCTTCTCAGAATTCATCAAAATCTCACTGTAGTGATGATTACAATATATCTCCTATAGGCCATGCCTTCGTGATAAATTACAAAACTTTGTTGTACGATTCAGAAGCAACATGACAGTTGAGTTAATTAAAAATTTGCTAGAAATATTGCGTTCTGAAAATCATTATGATTTACCTAAATCAGCAACGGGCTTACTAGGTTAGTAAACCTAAACCAAGTTTAATGAAAACATCCGAGTAATGAAAAGTTTAAAAAACACAAATGGGTCATATGTATATTTTGGTATTGAAGAAGGACTAGAAGGTATAATCTCTGAGGAGTATACTGAAAATACCATACGCTTATTATTTAACATTGATGGCTTACCACTATATAATAGTTTAAATCAACAATTTTGGCCTAACTTGAGACTTATTGTGCACGATGAATATGACTCAAATCCATTTATTTTTGCTGTGTATAGTGGTGATTCTAAACCTAAAAATGTTAATGATTTTATGAAAGACTTTATTCAGGAAGTAAGCTATTAAATTAAAAATGGTTTAAATATTCAGCAAAGAATTTTTAAAGTAGAAGTTATTGGGTTTTCCTGTGATACACCTACAAGAGCATCAAAAAATGTAAAGGGCATGGAGAATTTTACTCATGTGAGCGTTGTGAAACAAGGGGCAAAACAATAAATAAAAAAAGAGTGTATCCCAGCATAAACTCAAGACTTCGAACAAAAATAAGTTTTATAAAACAACGTCAACGTGAGCACCATTTAGATGGAAGGGCGTTACTACTAGATATTCCAGCCTTTAACCCAGTAAATTCTGTATTCTTGGACTCAATGCACTTACAGTATCTTGGTATAATGAAATGGATTTTACAACAGTTACTTGGTGCCAATATGCGAATTAATCGTAAATGTAAACTTTCTCAAAACAAAATAAAACATTTAAATTCAATCTTAAACATATTTAAAAGACATATATCAAAAGGAAGAAATTAGATTTAGATTAATTTACTCACTGGAAAGCTACACAGTTTAGATTTTTTTTTTTAAACTACTGAGGGACTCTCGTACTACGTAAAATTCTTAACAAAAAAATGTACCATCATTTTTTACTGTTGGTAGTTGCTTGTAGCATTTTAAATGATTCTGAATTATGCGTTGAACATATAAATTATGCGAGGGATTTACTGAAAAATTTTTTTGAACTCTTTCCTTCATTTTATGGATCTGACTCACAAATTATGAACAGCCATAATTTGGTTCATATAGCAGATGATGTAGAATACACTAATATGCCTCTGTCTGTAATATCCTCATTTCCTTTTGAAAATTTTCTTGGAAAAGTCAAACGAATGATTGGTGGTAGAAATAAGTCTCTAACACAGTTAGTTAGATGAGTCTCTGAGCAAAAGACATGTCCACAAATGATGATGAAAAATGCTATACACAAGAAAAAGTGCTTAATAATTAACCCCGACATTACTCATAAAAGAAAGAATTATTTAACAAGTATAATTTTAGGGGGGTTTGAGTTGAATACAACACAACCCAACAATATTGTAAAATTAGATTCTGGTGAGGTTTTTAGAATTATAAGAATTCAAAGAAAACAAAATAGTATTTATTTACATGGATATGCGTACAAGGCTGTCACTGATGCTTTCAAATTCCATTGCCAATATACAAAAGTTGAAATTATGAAACTGGGTAGATTATGTAACAGAAAAATAATTATTTCAATTGATAAAATTTAAAAAAAAATGTGTTCTCTTTGAAAATGGGAGTCATAATTATGCAGTGACATTACTTCATAACTCATAACAATTTTTTATTCAAGAACAAACTAAGCTTACTGTAAATATACTTATACCTAATATTAAATAAAAAAAAAAAATGAAAATATAAACATTGCAATTTTGTTACAGATATGGACTTAAAAAAAGGAACAACCCATGTTTTAATAAAATTTAATAAAATAAAAAAATGTAATAAAACAACCATTGATTTAATACCAATATCATGGACTTATATTGAAGATAAAACATTTTACTGCAAATATCCTAATAAAAACGAATATAACTAAATTTACCAAATGAGCAAAATGTCATCAATTCCCAAGGTGTCTTGGAAAAGCTTTGAAATAACACTAATAAAAGAAACACGTAAGTATTTCAATTGTATTAAATAGGTCACAATAATGTACATAAATAAATATTCAAATAGAAAAAATGATTATATTTTATGATATAAGCATACCTATAGGTACTATATACTTTTATTTATTAAGAATATACATTTCAGGGAATTATGATCAGGGTGTCAAGTATATGCAAAAAGCATTTTCTGGTACTGTCATACAGAATAATGACACGACCTGGTGGCGGTAGTAGCGGTGCAGGTCGGTCGCGACGAGCGATGTGGTGGAATAAGAAAGGTACCAAAGAAACCAAAACACAACGTCGTGGTAGATTCTACCGTGTGGTAGAATTTATTGTACGCACTGGGCGTGTAGCAATCACAAGCGTGAAGTAAAACAAAAAAAACTGTGTTATCACAAGAACTGTAGACGTTGAAAAAAAAACGTGGCGGTGGTATCGAGCGATGACCACAAGTCGAAAAAAAATTACAAAAAAAAAAACGTGCGGAACGATGTTGTCCGGGTCACGGGTTTTGCAACGGGTTCAAGTATAACTAAATATACATTAAATTTTAGTATTTTAATACTATTTTTATACTTAATTTCATAAACTCATAATTCATAATATAACAAAATTACAAATTTATTTCATATACTATCAATTTAAGATGAGGATTTTCCGGTGTCTAAATCAGACATAGAATCACTCAGACGAAGTATTGAATATCGCATCAAAGAAGAGTCAAAAATAACAAGAACATAATTAGCAACGACAAATAGTTCTACTGACCTAAATAAAATATTAAAAGATGCATTAATTGATTTACCAAAAACGACATTGGACAAATTTAAAGAATTTGATGATCAACTCAACACTGATATCGATTTAATTAAAAATTTGGTGAGCATATATTTTTTTTTCTGAGTCTATAAAATGTCATAAAGAACATTTATGATTTGTACACTTTTAGAAATGTTTTATGGTCATCTATATTAGAGGGATGGTAAAAATAAGTAAAAATTTGTCTACAGTTATCCCTAAAATAATGACTTAAGGACCGGCCAAACAAAGAGCTGACTGTCTGCGTGGCCAGGCCGCTGGTCGATCGCGGACTAGTCCACTGGTCCGCTGATAGTCAAACAGAATGCGGACAAGCTTGAGCGAACCAGTTTGGTTCTTATAATTGCTTCTTCTGCTTGCCTTAAGTCAAGCCAGAAGAAAAAAAAGAAAATGGGTACATGAAATAAACCAAAAAAGGAAAAAATTCGGTGAGTTTCACCGACTGTGCAGTGAATTGAGTTCGTTTGAAGACCGATTTTTTACATATTTTCGAATGTCTCGAGAACAGTTTGAGAATTTACATACTTTTTTAGAATATAAAATATCAAAACAGACCACTAATTGGAGGAAACCCATGGGACAAAGAAAAGATTAGCAATTTGTTTGAGGTAAGTAAAAATAATCATTATTTTTAACAGTAATCATTTATTAAATCATTTTTCCACTATATTTTACATTTTAAATTATACATTTATATCAAATTAATGAATTAAGTTGTGAACTGTTCATACCACTCTTTTGCCGAAACTGAAGTTGAATCAAATTCCTGCGGTGGCCTGTTCGTAGAATAAATTACACTTGTTTCTCCAGATGAATTATTATTATAGGTCTGGGTCATTTGCCATGATGAATTACTTGAATTTGACGGAGAGGATGGATTTTGAGCATCAAGTTCTCAAAGTTCAGCTCGACCAAACATTTGAGCCATCTCCATTTTCATAACAGCCTGTGTTCTAAGAGAAAATTTTTTGAATGTCTCTGCGTAACTCAAAAAAAGGTTGTCGATACGGTTGAGGTTATTTTTTTATTTTAGTTCTTTTTTATTTACAAGATAGTTTATGACGCTATCAACGTCCGAACTGACTTTTGGTTTTTTTTGGAGGTGATGGCATTTGGTTACTGTCATCTGATACCCAACTATTTTCGTTAATATCATCTTCACCGTGAACAACTCTTTCTTTAACTGAGGTATATTTGACACAGTTGGTCGTGGAGTAACTGTATTTCGAAGAAACTCAAAATACATTGCCCAAGGCCAATTTTTGAACTTTTTTGCCGAATCAGTAGCTCCCTTTAAGTATTTGAGATACTTCACATATGAATCCCTCAAATTTTTCCATTTCAGCCTCACAGCTTCAGCTAAATAAAACGTATAAAATCAATCAAATTTAAAAAATAGTTTATAAGTTAGTTCTTCGATAGTTTTAATTTGTATATGGTAATTTGTGTGTGTGTGTGTGTGTGTCACCTAGGGCTCCGACCTAGGTGTTAACTAATTTGTTATAGGTATTTGGCTTCAGGGGATTCCCATCATACAATTTCTTTCTCATTTCGTGTAGGGCGAACTACAGTTTGAGCATAGTTAAAAAGGTGTGTATGGAAATATGAAATGTTCTACAGCCAATATATTTAGCCACTCGAAAGCCCACGAAGATACGTGGAGAAAATCTGAAATTGGATTTAAAGAACGATGGAACTTTCCTAATTGCATAGGAAGTATTGATGGCCAACATGTGATAATCAAATGCGCTAATAAAAGTGGTACAAGTTATTTTTGTTACAAAAATTATGTTTCAATTGTATTACTGGTCATAGTTGATCCTTTCTATAATTTTATAATTGTTGATATTGGTAGTTATGGACGACACAGCGATAGTGCAAATTCGAGAATTCTTCGTTCAATCGTGAATTTGTTGATAGTAAAACAATTTTGCCTCCAAAACCCTTACCTGGGACTGATACCCCTGTCCCACATGTGTTTGTGGTGATGAAGGATTTAAATTTCAAACATATTTAATGCGTCATTTCCCAAGAAAAGCAATTGTTGAAAATTTAGAAAAAAAAAATTATGACAAACGGCATCCGATATAGATGATATAGTTATTATTATTATTATTATTATTAGAGTATAGATGTATAGCAGTAATATTATGTTATCTATAATAGTATAATATATTATACATATAATCTATATTTAAAATATATATTTCTTTACATTAATATATTTTCTTATTATATACATTATAATATTGTATACATTTTATTTGAGTCCGCCGCGAACTTTGTGAAAAAATACAACAAACCGTTTGTTCGCGGCGGACTATAATAGCGCGGTAGGCCGCTGTCCAGCCTTGCCAGATGTACCATAATTATGCTATTCCTACCATTTTTTTACACGTTGTACCATATACCTTAATAAATTTTATGGTATGCAGAAAGTACCATAATTACATTCGAAATCAAAATCCAACTAAAAATTGTAGTTTTTTTAAAAAAAAAATGTTATCCCACGGAGTACCAAAATATTGTATTTCTATACAACTTCAATAGGATATAATAACCTTATAGGTAACAGTGGTACATTTCATGTTTTTGAAATTGACGTTATCCCTATGACCCTATCACGTTCTATCATTGTTAGATCGTTCTATCGTACATAAGGATAAGGTTTACTTTATCAAGTATTACAATATACATTCAACATTTCAACTATTAATTCCATAGACCTATTAACTAGGTTTGTTTGACATTGTGTTTGATAGCGTGTTTCTTGAATCGGTTAGTGTCGTGATAGTTTCATTACGAATAATTTACGTAAAAAAATTTATTAAATACATTTTTAAAATGACAAAATTTGGGTCAAGTCTGTCGTCAAAAATTAAATCCTGGATATCAATTTACCCAGAGTTGAAATTTGATGGGCAATTTGTGTTCTGCACTTCTTGTGAAAAATCAGTCGGATGTGAAAGGAAATCTCAAATTGATGCTCATTGTAACACAGGTAAGAAACAATATTTTATTTAACCTGTCAATAGGCGCGTGTATATTTGTAACACGATTAAGCCCGTATGAGCGGCGCTCATTTCACCAGTTTTTACTAATTAAAGTTGTAAATCGAACTATAAATGAAATTTTAATCATGAATAATTAATTAGGATCTTCAGTTTCATCTAAATAATTACACACATTTTTCATATTATCTATTATTATAACGCGAAATAATATTTTATTTATACGAAGATTCTCAGTTTCGATAAGATAAGGTATACATTGGAATCATAGACTTATAAATTAATTTATATATATTATATATACCTATATATATATATTAATTTATATGTCTATGATTGGAATCAACATTTAATTAATTTAGTTAATTAAAAAAAAAAATGTATTCATTTTTTGTTATTTTTTTTTCGTTTGCTATTCACGAGAATCAACTAAAACTAAAAAAACAAACCGATACAACAGCAAATTACAGATTCTTTTCAAACATCAAACAGCCAAAACCAATTTTATATTGATTTGTGCCAGGCTTTAGTAGAAGCAAACATACCATTTTTCAAACTGCAGTCCCTACCATTTAGATCATTTAAATCCTTTTTACAAAAATATACCTGACGAGAGCACACTCAGAAAAAAGTATCTGTAAGTTTGTTTCGACTCAACTATGGTTGAAATTGGAGAACATTATATATACGTCGTGGTCAATGAGATTACCGATGCTAGAGGACTTTATATATGTAACCTTTTGGATGGAATTCTTCACCAAGAAATTGATCCCACGCCATTTTTAACTGCCTGTAAGGTTCTCCCTAAAACAGATTATGACACTGTCTCTCGATTTATTTACGACAATCTGATGAATTTTTTTTACAAAATTCAGAGTATCAGTATAAAGTGCTTCTCCTTGTAACAGACGCGGCTCTTTATATGATAAAAACTGGACAAGCTTTGAAAACATTCTATCCAAACATGACCCATGTAACCTGTGTAACCCACGGGTTTAATAGAGTATTAGAAAAAGTCGGCGAAATGTTTCCAGAAGTAAATTAACTGGTAAATAATGGGAAAAAATATTGCTTAAATCACCGCACCGAGTAGAGATATATACAAATATTATGGAATGTGAACTACCACCGGAACCTGTGATCACAAGATGGGGGACATGGCTCGAAGCAGCTTTATTTTATGCTGAAAATTTTAATAAATTTAAAATGTTTATTAATGCATTGGATGAAGACGTACAGACTATCAGAAAATTGAAGAGAGTCATAACTTCGGCGTCAATAATTTCTGATTTGACTTTCATAAAATCCCATTTGTCAAATTTTCCCCAGGCATTAATCCAGTTAGAAACCCGAAATTTATCCCTCAATAAACAAATTGAAATATTTGAAACTATAGGAGAAAGTATTAAAAAAATAAATAACGAGAAAGGACAAATTATGGCTCACAAATTTAACTCCGTTGTGGAAAAAAACACAGGTTACGTTCTCATAAAAAAATATAACGACTGCATAAATGGTACGAAAAATATAAATGTTGAACAACAGATTGCAATCGTCGCTTGCTACAAAATGAGTCCTATCACTTCTGTTGAAGTAGAACGAACATTTTCAAAATAAAAAGACATATTGAGTGGTAGAAGGCACAATTTTTGAAATGTATTACATTGTAAATTTTAACTCAATAAACAAATAAATTTTTTTATATATTATGTATAATAATTAAAATTAAAATTAAATAGCTTAACTCTGTTGGTAGGGTTTTTTTTTATATATGTATATTTTTATCAATCTTTTAATTATTTTTTAAATTTTGTATTTTTTTATTATTAATTTCTAATCCTGTAATAGTGTAAAAAACTGGAAAAATAAAGTAATTTAAGGGTTTAAATCAAAGTACTTTGAATGTTTACAAAATGTTAATAAGTATTAGGCGATTTTAGGCAAAAAATACATTTTTGCACGATTTAGGAACTTTATTGCATGTTTTTGCAATTTTTAAGTTATTAACTGCACATTTTTTTTGATTTTTACTGCATGAAATCCGGTCTCTAGTTATAACTTATAAGTAAGAAGTTAAATTAAAATTTGTTTAAGTTTATTGTTATTTTTTTAATTTGTTATTTGATTGCTACGTGTTAAACTGACACAAGGTTTTATTGACATCTACTATGGGGTTATCCAGCGACGAAGACAATCCTATGAGTGAAAGATCTTCAAATTTGACCCCAAAGAAGAAAAGATTGTAACGAGGTGGTGATGCACTAAAATCGGAGAAGCAGTGTCATCGTGATCAAAAGTTTAGATCCAAATGGTGCTTGAACTCAAAGTTTAAATATTGGCTAAAATCAGTCATTGACGATGTTTTTCGAGCTAAATATTCAATATGTAATAAAGATTTTAGAGCTGATATATCAGTTATAAAAAATCATGCAAGTGGATCTAAGTATCAACTTATGATTAGAAATGCGAAACCCAAAGCGCAAAATGCCTTACAAATGTTTATTGATAAATCTCGAGTGGATCCGATGGGTGAAAAAGTAAAAGATGCAGAATTACTATTGTCCAACTATGTAGCAGCTCACGATATGCCTTTTGCCGGTATGGATCATCTAACTCCAGTTTTAGCCCGTTGCTTTTCAGATTCAGCGCAAGCTCTTTCGTTAAAGCGTACTAAAACAAAATGTATCGTCAAGAATGTTATAGATGTCCACGAAAAAGAAAATCTTACTAAAAAACTTCAATGTACTAAATTTTCTATTCTGATGGATGAATCTACAGACATTTCCAGTGTAAAAAACTGCTTGTATAATGGTTCGGTTTTATGATGAAGAAAACTATGGCATTGTTAGTAATTTCTGGGAACTTTGCCAAATTTTTAGTCAACATGATGCTCAAGGAGCCGAAGAAGGAGCTACTGCTGAGCGATTGTTTAATGTGGTAATTCAATCATTCTAGAAAAAAAATATAAATATAGAAAATATTGTTGATTTTGGATATGATGGTTGCAGTACCATGATGGGTAAATATAACTCTGTAGCCTCACGATTTTTAGTTTTATGTCCAAATATTTTCATAATGAAATGTATTTGCCACTCCTTGCACTTATGTGCAAGTGAAGCTTGTAAACAGTTACCACGGAAGACTGAAGACCTTACTCGTGACATTCATAATTTTATGAAAAGTAGTTCAAAGACAAGCACAACTAGCTCAATTTCAAAAATTTCTTGATCTTAATGTTCACAAAATATTGCATCCTAGTCAAACTCGTTGGCTATCTCTTATTGCTGTTGTTGAATGTATTGTGGAGCAGTGGGATGCGTTAAGACTTTTCTTTGATGATAAATGGCTTGGTGAACATTTGAGAGCAGCTGAGCATATACATCTAGGACTAAATGATTGTTACATTAAAGCATACTTCTTGTTTCTCCTATAGATTCTACCGAAATTTACTAAAATTAATGAATATTTCCAATCATCTAAAGTTGTGGTCATTTATTTACATAAAAAAATGTCAACTGCCTTCAAAGATTTGCTATTAATTTACATGACTAGAGATTATGTATGTAGAACTGAATTAGGAGATATAAATCCATTAGAAAAAAATATTTTCTTCCATTAAAACAGGTTTATAAATGAAATGTATTTAGTATTTACCTATTCAATTTTATTTTTATAACATAAAGTTTTATTTTTGTTAGTATTTTACAGATGTATTTAGGTATCAGAGTGATGAAACATATATCTAGATTATCTGTAGGAGTAGACTCTAATCTAAATGATTTTCAACAAAGATGTCAAAATTTCCTAATGATAGCGTGTAAAGAAATAAAAGATAGATACGACTTCAACAATCCGATTTTATCTAGTCTCTCTGTACTTGACCCAACCAGAGCGCTCTAACAAAATGAAAGAGATACTACACCTTCACTTATGCCACTAGTTATATTATTGCCTAGATGCGCAGATTTTGCAGATTTTAGCGATTCAAATCTTCAAAAACTAGATGATGAATGGAGACGTCTGCCTAACTTCATTAATTATATTCCAGCTGAAATATCTAAGACATCTGAACCAGATAAATTTTGGCATAAAGTAACATACAAATTGTTAATTATGTAATTATACAGTTATTTATTTAAGCATATTTGTTTATTTATTTCAGCTTTATCAATATAAAGATTAAAATTATGAAAAGATGTTTCCAGTTCTTCCTAAATTCGCATTATCAGCTATGTCCATTCCACATGCTAATGCAGACTGCGAAAGGAAATTTAGCAAAGTAAATTCGGTTAAAACAAAAACCAGGAATCGGCTAATTACTGACACTTTAAATGGCATCTTATTAGCTGATCAAACAGTGAGGCGATCAGGGTGTTGTTTAAAGTTTGCTCCTAATATACACATACGGAACTGTATGACTGCAGTTAATATTTATGGCCGCGAAAAAAAACAACCTCTGTGTGAATCAGATGATGAAATGACTTTTGGTTAGTTGGTTTTTTTTGTTATTATTAACAGTAGTCTTTATTTTTATTTTGTTATGTTTCTCATTATTATTACTTTTTGTTAAATTTAAATCAAAAGAGACTGATTAATAAATGTATTAACATTTAGTTACTTACAATTATTTACTTGTTAATTGTACTTATTAGTAGGTACTATATTCTTATACTTAATATGTCACAGGGTTGATCATTTATAAAACAAGTCAGTTTTTTTTGTTACCTACTATTTATAGTAGTCTTTATTTTTATTTTGTTATGTTTCTCATTACTATTACATTTTTATAAATTGAAATCCACAGATACGGATTATTAAATGTTAAATGTATTGACATTTGATTGTAAAATATTTTTTATTTGTTATTTGTTACTACAATTTTAATAAAAGTAAATAGAGATTTACGAACAGATGTCAGATGGAAAAATATAAGTAAACTTGGTTACCTATTAGTTGTGAATGGTGAATTATGAATAAAAAGTGTGATTGATGATGATTAAAATAATATCTGAGAGAAATAAGAATAAAAATATAAGGAATATTAGGGGAACTAATTCAAAACAATGCAGTTCTTCGGTTCTTCCTCAGTCCTCCAGTAGTCTAGTCATAGATATTAAAATAAAAAATATTAAATTTATAAAAAATAAAATAAAAAGGAAAAATCGCTATGTACCATATTATTGTGCAAAGTACCATAAATTTTAAAGGTTGGTACCATTTTATCAATTCTGAAGTCTGGCAAGGCTGCCGCTGTCTGTTTAACCAGAATGATGTATTTAATTAGAGTACACAGTCCACGGCCGACCAGCGGCCTGGCCGCGCGGACAGTCCGCTCTCTGTTTGACCGGTCCTTTAAGATGTACAAGTTATGTACAGTGCGTTTGGCAGAGAGATAAATGGCATCAAAAAATTAAACTTTTCAGAGACTAACACATATAAGTATTTACTAGGTAAGTCTTTTAAATTTATACTAATTGTGGTAGCATCACTTAAGTTATAATTTTTCTAATAATAATTCATTTTCTTTTTAATAAACAACTCATTTTATATTTCTAGAAGTGCTTGTCAACAAATTTCCCGAAGTAAGAAAAAAAGAGTTTGCAACTACACTTAGTCGTTGGTTTTCTGAGCAAAAAATAGGAATGGAGGAAAAAAAGAAAGGATGGCGAAGAAAAACATATCTTCAACTTAATATTTTATCATCTTTTAAAATAAATAAACATAGAATATATGTATGCATCTATGTTTATATTTAACAATTTTATGGTAACCCTTTGAATTTAATATAATATATAAATAATGTGGGATACTGGGATGAGATTTAGGTTACATAATGATCATAAGGCTATAAAGTATCAGTTTGAATAGTGAATAACTACTCACATTTTCAAGTGTTTTGCTAATTAGGCATATTCACTATAATCTGTACTATAACAGCATTTACTAGGATTACACTATAGATATACCAATGATCTTACCAAAGGTGGACATTAATTAGTTAAAAAATTAATTTTTATTTACTTTTAAACTTACTAGTAGTTAGTTGATTTTCTAATAAACTTTACAACTTAATTAGTTAATGAATCCATAATAATAAGTTAGCTTTTTCCAGTTAATTTTAAAAATAATTCTTTACATTAAAATTATATTTAATTTATTCATTATATTAATATATTTATGCCTGTAATTAAACCTAATCAACTAAATTACTATTTAAATCACTGAAGACAATGTGTAATAACATGGGATTGGGTAGTATGCATTTTTGACAAAATATTTATTTATTACTTATTATATTACACTACTAAACTATGTTTAATCCTAGTGGTAATTAAAAATAAATAAATAAACTTTTTTTAACCTAATTTAGTTAGTATTTTTTTTTTTCATTTTAACTAGAGTTAGATATTATGTAGTTCATAAAAAATTAAGGTATAACTTTCTAAATGTTAACTCAACTAATAATTATTATTTTTATTAACTTGCCCACCTTTGCTCTTTACTGTGCGTAAAATACAAGTAGTAACATACCAGATTTTTGTCTGTAAGCGGACCCATGGGCGCAACTAAGGGGGTGCTTGGGGGTGTTGCACTCCCAAAATCAAAATTAGCACTCCCAAATTTTCTGTACCGATTTTATATATTATCGTTAACAGTAATACTTCTGATTTTATATATAATAATTAATTGACTGGTAAAATTGGTAAATTATCAAATTATCAAACTTCTAAATGCTCAACTTGTGGGTTAGATTGACTAGGGAAGTCGGAAGTTAAAATCGTACATACATAAATAAATTAAGATTTATTTGATTTTGAAAACTAAATTGTATACGAGTACTTACTGTGTTATTTTATATAGCTTTCAGAAAGGTCGAAGAAGCATAATTCTTCTAAGAGCCATTTGACATTTGTTTCAAAACTGACTCTTAGTATATCAGCTAAAAAGTCTGGAAGTGTACTATCACAACTGTCTGTTGCACATCAAGAAGAAATTAAGCAAAATCGAAACTATATGTGCCATATTATAGATATAATTTTATACCTCAGTATACAAGGAATGGTATTTCGATTCCATTATGAAGAATCTACTTCACTTAATCAAGGTAATTTTAAAAATAATATTATATTAGCATTTTTTGAATACAATTAAATAAAAATAAACAGGGTGATTCTTTTATCATTGAACACTCACTATTTAAAAATTTGTTGACTTTTTTCAATTTTTTTTTTTTGTGTTTTTTGTATTTAAAAATGTTTAGTTTTATGCTTTTCTAGAATTATAATTTTTTTTTTCACTCTTATATTTAATATTTTCTATCAACTATTGATTTTCAAGTGGCAACCTATATTTTAAATGTCATATAATAATAGGGCTATTTTTTTATGAATTTTAACATTTTAATTATTAGTTTCCACTTAATCGTTAACGAGTTATAGTTGCTCAAAATTAGATGGTTTAAGGTTTTCAGGTGTTCTTCTCAGTGTCTCACAGGTTATTACGGCTAATTACATTGATTAAAATTTAAAACACAATTATTGTTTGTAAAGACCAATCTATGTCTTTACCTAACTTTATAGTTTCGTACCTGCCAATACTACTAATAGGTACTTACACACGAATACGGATTATGGACTTTGGACAGTTGTAGTGGACTTTGATATATATGATATCACAGTCAAATTATAATCAAAGTTTGATCATTAACATATTTTACAATCCTTTGATATTATAGTTTAGTGATTACAATATCATAATATGAAACATGTCTTCATGATATTATGAAAGTACTTCCTAAACAACCACGTGACAAAAGATAATACTTTAGATAAACTCCCAATTGAACTGCTACTGTCGATTATCGCTTACGATCCCAATTAAACTCACAAAATGATCTTATAATCCGTTGTCCGTGGTTGCTGGTTTATCACTACTGCAATACTGTTTAATAACAAAAAAATACAGTGTATGTATTGTAACGTGCCACGTAGGAGGAGTACGGGTAGAATGGGAACAAAAGTAACATGGGGCGAAAGTAACATGCTCAATTTTTTCTTCCATGATAGTTATTTAAAACCAGTATATAGTGTACCATGTGCACCACTACACAAGACATATTTGCACATAGTTGTTTTGTCGTAGTCCCGTTTTTATTATCACAAAAACTGATATTACCGTATTAAAGTGATAATACAATTTTTAACGATTTTTTTTTTTAAATTCAATTTTTACACTAGAAGAACACTTAGTACATTTATTTTATATACATCAAAAGTTGTCCTTTTTCTTTTGCAAGTATCAAAATAGTTGAATCAGGTATGTTAAATAATTTTTTATTCTACATTAGAAAAAATATCTGCAAGAGGTCGAATGAAACAAATTTTATGGGGTCATAAGTAACACTTATTTTATTTTAATATGTTTTTCTTATGATTTCAGTTTAATTTATTTAAGTGTTTTGCTAATATAACTTATAGATATGCCACGAATACGTTAAAAATAACCAACAGAGGAACAATGGCAGACAGTAAAATAAGAAAAGCAGCAGACATTTGTTTACAAGAAAATCGTTCTATACGTTCAGTAGCTGCAAGCTTAAATATTTGCCATGTCAGTCTAAGTAGATATATAAAAAAATTGAAACTTCATCAAACTGGAAGAGGTGATAAACTAATGTTTGGATATCGAGCACATAATTAAGTGTTTAACAAATTTCAAGAAAATCAACTTGCTGATTATATTAAAAACTCAGCAGGTATGTATTTTGGGTTATCTCCTACGGCTATTAGAAAATTAGCTTTTGATTTTTCTCTGAAACTTAATTTAAAAGTACCAAAAAACTGCACTGATAATGAGCATGCAGGAATTGATTGGTTTACAGCTTTCTTAAAAAGAAATCCAACACCGTCCATTCGCCAGCCAGAAGCGATAAGGATATCAAGAGCTATGAATTTTAACCCAGCCAATGTTAAATTATTTATGGATAAATATGAATCTGTTATGTTAAAACACAAATTTGAAGCACAGCACATTTACAATTTAGATGAGACTGGAATAACAACTGTCCAAAATACTGAAAAAGTAGTTGCGCTTAAAGGGAAAAAACAAATTGGAGCCATTACGTCTGGTGAACGTGGGACATTGGTCACTATGTGTTTGGCTGTCAATGCTACAGGAAATTTTATTCCGCCCATGTTTATTTTTCTCAGAGTTAACTATAAAGATTTTTTCATAAGAGGAGGTCTTACTGGTTGTATCGGTGCTGCTAACAAATCTGAGTGGATGCAAGGGTGGATGCATTTTATTCCGCCCATGTTTATTTTTCCCAGAGTTAACTATAAAGATTTTTTCATAAGAGGAGGTCTTACTGGTTGTATCGGTGCTGCTAGCAAATCTGGGTGGATGCAAGGGTGGATGCATTTTATTCCGCACATGTTTATTTTTCCCAGAGTTAACTATAAAGATTTTTTCATAAGAGGAGGTCTTACTGGTTGTATCGGTGCTGCTAACAAATCTGGGTGGATGCAAGGGGAAGAGTTTCTAACATTTATGAAGCATTTTGCAAATTATGTACGACCTTCGGTTGATAGAAAGATTCTTGTGTTATTGGATAATCATGAATCTTATTTATTCTTGCCCGTTATTGATTTTTGTAGGGAAGTTGGAATAGTATTATTATCTTTCCCTCCTCACTGTTCTCATAAGCTTCAACCACTGAATCGATCAGTTTATGGACCGTTTAAAAAGTGTATTAATCACAATATGACTGCTTGGATGCACAATAACCCTGGAAAGAGAATAACTATATATGATATACCCCATATTTCTTCTGGAACTATTATTAGTGCTGCTACTCCCAAAAACATATTAAATGGTTTTTCAGTATCGGGAATTTGGCCTTTTAACAGAGATGCATTTAGCGAAGATGAGTATGCACCATCAACTGTAACAGATTTAATGATAGATATCCAGACTCAGACATCTTCAGAACTAGTAAAAAACGTAGAAACTAATCCTATTATTCAGCCAGAGAAAATAATATTAAATGATGTGGATCAACAGCCATCAAAAATAATGATAACGCTAGAGCATATAAAACAATATCCGAAAGTAAAATTTAAAAAAAAAAAGTTTTAAAAAAGAGAGGTAGAAAAAAAGGGAAGACAGCAATTTTGACCGACACAACTGAAAAATAGAACTTGACAACAAGGTAACCAATACTGCTAAAAGAAGCCTTCAATTTAAAGAAAATAAAAAAAAAAACCTAAAAAAATAAAAAAATTAAAAACAGTTCCTAAGAAAAATAAAAAGAAGATTGTTGATAGTGAAGAAGAAGAAGAGACTTTTTGTTTAGTTTGTGGAGATACATATTCAAATAGCAAAAATAAAGAAACATGGATACAATGTCTAAAGTGTAAATTCTGGGCACATGAAAATTGTACTGATTCAACAAAAGTGACTGCTTTTTATAAATGTGATAACTGTGAGGCTGATGAGGTAGATGCCTAAATAGTTCTATACCTACAAATATTATTTTCAACAATTTTGGTTAAATATAAAATTAATTATATCATATTTTATATTTATTATTATGTTTTTACTATTAAGACTGACTAATATATTATATATTTTTGTTTATGGATATTTGTTCAAGTTCTGGCTCATATTTATATTGTTATTTTAAATTTTTAAGTTTAATTTTGAGATAAACAGTTGTAGATTTATTTTGTTTGAATATAATATATACCTTATGGCTAATGTTATTAATTCTGTTTATGTTTTTTTATTATACCTACCATTACTATACTCCGTACCACGAGAGAACGCAAACGGCGGCCGACCAAAATTGGTTCTTCTGCTCATCCCCAAACGTTACTCTGCCATAGGGAAACCGGTTTCGATAGCAGAGAGATGAGGGAGGATGCGCGAGTCGTATGCGTTCTCTCGTGGTACGGAGTATATACATGTTACTTTTGAACCTTGCAAGGGGTCGAAAGTAATATTTTATTTTTGTTTTATAAATATCTCAGCTTTAAAATAAATTTATGAAGATATTGTGATATCATTTAAAAGGTATTAAGTTGGTTTATCAAATAAAAAAAAAATAAAAAAAAATAATAAATAGTTTTTTTTAATTTATAATTTAGTGAAAAATGTAACTTTTGTCCCCGGTCTCCCTACAAACAATAGAATGATGTAGTATCGAATAGATTGTTTGTAAAAAATGAAAAATATTGAATTATTTCTAAGTGTTTTATTTCGACAAAAATATTGTAAGTCCAAATGACAAAATTATTGAACTGGGTGACGTGAAGGTGCTCGCTCTAACTCTGGTGGATCACGTCTGAAATGTGCCTAATCTGGGCCCCCTTATATATCATCCAGGGACTCCCGCGGTACCTTCAGGTCCCTGATGGTCAGCGACACCTGCACCCTCTTCTTCCCACGCCTTTGCGTTATCTGCGTAACGTCGCGCGACAAACAATATTCATATCATTCTATCGGGTGGTAATTATGTGCCTATAATATTTTATACCGGGTGACAAGCATACGTGCGATGATCTGTCTTTTGACCCGGAACGATACCGCCACATAGTATAACTTATCATAATGTACTATTGTCGGCGCGTTCAGCATTCTTACGCCGCTCCTCCGCCGTTGGTGATTTATGAAAATCTGTACTTAATCACCTGTTCGCTTTTAGATCCGATTATAGTAATATTTCTTACACCCCTATTATAAAAAAAGTGTCTGTTGCACCCGCAATGTTTAGGCTGTGTTTACGCATTGTTGGCTGTGGAATGTGGAATGTAGTAATTTATATATTATATTTAATATAAGTATCAGAGCACGTTGCAGTATTTACAAAATAAATATTAGTAATCACTGTTAATTTATGTTACAGATAAAACTTGTTATTTTTACTCTAGTAGACAGTCTGTATCTTATTATTATTATAAATAATAACCTAACCTATACACTTATAGAATATGGATTGAGTAGACTAAGTAAACTAAGTTCTAATGTTTTAAATAACACGTAGAAAAAATAAAAATAGTTTACTTTTATGTACAACGATTTACCTCAATACAAACTATAGGTAAATCCTATCCATTTGGAGTTAAGAATGCATATACATTATACATGGCTGTTAATTCAGTTTAATTGTTAACGTGGAAGTTAACACGAATTTGTAACATGTTCATACTTATTAAAAATATAATATACATTAATACAGGTTGAAGTCACAAATATTTATTTGCTTTATAAAATGCAGAGTTAAAAAAGTGTATTTGAGATCTTATAGTACACATTTGATATCAAACAATCATAAAAAGAGAATGGATAACATGAATAAAGAGAACATTTAATAAAAAATTATAAAAATAATTTTGTTACTAAAAAATAAATTCTATAAATAATATAAAATAAAATAAAATACAATTTTTCTTTATAAATAAAAAATAAATAAAATAAAATTGTATACAATAAATTAATAAAAATTGCCGGAACAGAATCATATTATATTAGAAAAAATAAAAGTATCTAAGCTTAAGTCAATAGCAAGAAGTTTTGATATAAAAAAAATTTACACACTTAATAAAGAATGTTTAATAAAAAAAATAAAAAAGCAACAATCTTATCGTAAATTTTAAGAAGATATCTTCAATGAAGAAAATTATTTTAATAGTTCACTAAAAAAAACACCGGAAGTTTATGAATTAATAGAAGTAATTCAACTGAATACACGCCAAAATATTAAATTTAAGATATATAAATGTGAATTGTGAATACATTAATAACATTAATAAAAGATCTAAAGCCATGTAAACCAAAATACAAAATTAATTATATAGATAAAGCTTTAAATGAAATGGTAAAACTTGCTAAAAGTAATTCAACATATGAAAAAGGTGATAGAATAAGTATTGCATTATTTAATCCAAATATAAAAGCACCTATATATACTGGAATGAGATCTGATGATATGATAGTAAACTTAAAATCTATAATTAATGGCTTATTAACTTCAAATGAAGAAATTGATATTACAGAAACCACTTTCCAAGTTAAAGTAGTAAGCATGCCAAGAGGATCAAAAGGAGATAAAATAATAAATTTATCAAAAAATATCATTTCAGAGATCCATACATTGTTTAAATAAAGTACTTTCTTTAATTTATCACCTAATGTCCTCTTAAAACGTTCAATTATAGAAGCCTAATTTTTCGGTACCTACATCATATTTAAATATTTGTGAAAATGCATTAGCAACTTCCAATCCAGTTTTTGTTTTTAAAGGAACTGACCATACATATTTAGAAAATGTATCGATTACATTAAGAATATATTTAAAACCATCATTAATTTTGTATAAAGCCTTATGATTATCTTCAGCTTTATTTGCATTGTGTTTATTTCTTAAACTGTAACTGGGATCGTCAGTTTTTGCTTATGGTCTGTAAAAACAGTACAAATCAGCTTGCCAAGTGTCATTTATACCTCTTTGTATTTAATGTCTTGTCTCAAAATGTTTTCTAGCCGGCTTAAATAATTCATAAACTTCTGTATTTTCTGGTGATTTTGAGATATTGTTCTTATTTGTATTACATTTTCTACATACTGATAATCTTCTATATTTATTATTTTTTTTAATAAATTCAGGAATACCTATGCTTCTAGTTTGAGATTTACATTTTTTACAATAATCCGTTTATTTAAGATATTATTATTAAATATTTTCTCTAATTGTATTATTGGCAAGATCATAAAAAAATTCTGTACCAGATACTAAGCAAATAATATAACATATTGTGTTAGCAGGTACATCTTCATTAAAATCTGCATGTAAAACAATACTAGTTTTAGATCCAGAAATCTGTGATGGTTGCCTACTCATATTAATAACAAAAAATGGTTGAGTATCCTTAAATTGCTGTGAAGTTACATACATTAAAGATAAATCTCGATGTAATCTGTTATAAATGTTTTTATAGTCATAAGCAATATTAAATTTTTCATTTTTAAAATCTAAATTTAATAATTCTTCTGGATATCTCATGCTATCAATATCCAACCAAATATTTTTCAGATTACAATTATTAAACTGTATTGGATCTCTTAATTGATTATCTAATTTATCTGGCTGAAAAGCTACTATAGCAAACAAAGGATTATGGACATTTCTATACATATTTGTTATATCTTTGGTGAGTGTTTTACCAGTAATATTTCTATCTTCAATACACTGTCATGATTTAAATATAAACATATATTCATTTCTTTGAGATAATGAAGTTAATTCATTTATCAATTTAATTTTATTCATGTCATCATAAACTACATATGGAATCCTAATATTAAATTCATCAATAATAATTTTACCAGCACTTGGTAATTCATTCTTATCATATTTTTTTTCTAAATGAAACATCATCATCTGAATGTCTTAAAAAACTTATTTCAAATCCACCTTTATAAACTGGATATTGTATATCTTTAAAAAGTCCTAAACATAAATTTGATAATTTACCAACAGCACTAAAGTAACCACCACCTGTAAATTTTGATTGAAATCCACAATTTATGGTTGGTCCACTATTTTCTTATTTTATAATAAAAGTTGTGATTTGATTAGCAGAACTAAGATTTGATAAAGATGTGGGTCCATATATCTTATCCTGCTCACGAATAATATCCTTGTCATATTTACCAAAAATACTTTCTATTTATGAGAAAAAATTTTTAATAATATTTTTGAAAATGTTTAATAAAATCTAAACACAAATGACCACACATAGGAGGATCGTTATAATTTTGAAACTCACCAGTTGTATAAAATAAATTATCTTTTCCCAAATATTTAACAACTTCTTTTGGTGGATTACAATCTCCATATGAATCAAAATATATTTTTTTCTTATCATTTTTTACCCAGGCAACCCAATGTGAACCGGATTGCTCAGAGTTATTTAAATTTAATATTCCACATTCATTATTCCAAGGTTTTAATGGTAATTTATCTTTCATGAAACAACCTCTGAAATTCGAAATATTTTAATGGTTTAATTTCTTTTCTTTTTTTGAATCCTGAACCAATTTGTAATGTTTTAATATTTTTGATATTGTTTTCCATTTCTTTATTATGCCTTTCCGCTTCTTCTCGTTTCTGTTTCTTGTCATTTGCGTCTATAAATGTATTAGCTACTGCACTTGCTCTTCCAGCTAAAGCACTACCTATACCTGCTATAATAATCGGTAAAAGGCCACCTACTTTATTTTTAAGCTGTTTATTTGTAATAACTAATCTTACACCTTTTTTATTATTTTTCGCCTTCTTTAATTTATTCTTTTGCCGATCAGTTAAATCAAATATATTTTTACCATTTTCAATTTGAGTGTATTTTAATTGAAATGCTACATCAGTATTTTTATTAAAAGCTGTTGAAAGTTTTTTAATTTGTGAATCGCTCAGATTTAGATTGCTAATGTTGCTCTGCAAGATAGGTAATAAAAATAATAATAAATATATATATATATAATTAAAGTAAAATATTTATAAAATTTAATTTAACCTAACCTAACTTTTTTAGATGGAAGCATGCTAAATGCTTACTCAAAATATCTCTAACAGGGCAGCATCCGGATGATTTAACTACAACCAAAGAAATGGTTACGCTCATTCAATCTGTTTTCGACAGAATGATGCAGCATCTTAACAAGAAGCTTTTCAGACACAGACCAAAAAAAATAAACTTATAAAATGTGTGTAATGGGATATGGTGTTGGATTAATTTTATTTAATAAAAATTTTTTTTTATATTATATTTATTTTTTATTATTTAGATAAAAAATAAATAATACATTAATAGGTAAAAATAAAAATAAAAAAGCAGGTAAGTGGGTACCGTTCTGCTGTACATTAGGGGTGGACCTCGGACTAGGGTAGGTTAAATTTGAATGCAATGATAGGTATCATTGTATACGAAAAACGATTCTGAATGAAGATGATTTGTCAGCCTAGGATATAATTTCCAGTGGTTGGTGAAAAAGGTGGTTTATGTTTTAATGGCCTGAATACATCAAAATTTAAGTTCTTTTATAATTATTGTAAGCTAAACTTATGAAAAATCTTGTATTAAATTTTCAACTCTTAGCTACCTATACAAACATTTTTATGAATTATACATACAAAATAATTTGCAAATATTATAATTTTGACGAATTTTCGTCAAAATTTGAATTTCAAATGCTAATAAAAAAAAAATTGTGCCTATGTATTCTTATAATTTTTTAATCGCTATAAGAATAACATATGAGGAACTTTGTATAAAATTTTCAAGTATTTTGATAGAGCCAAAAAAAATTTATCGACACTTCAAAAAAAAATTCTTAGGAAAATTGAAAATTGCATTTGTCTATAAATAGCTCAAAAAAAGTCAAAATGTTTTGAAAATCAAATCACGTAAAGAAAATGACATTCTAAATAACTGGTAATTTTTTTAAGTATTTACGACTTATTCTTTTTGAATAAAAATAAATATCAAAAATCGTTTGAGGCTAAACCGTCATTTAACGCGGTTTTGTAAAAATTTAAATTTCAAACACTCATAAATTTTTTTTGTCTAAATCCGGTAGGTTTTTTTACAGATATTTGAAGAAAAATGTATGGAGAACCTTGTACCAAATTTTCAAAATTTAGTTATAAAAGAAAAAATTTTTACGATTTTCCAACCACAAAATTACTTGCAAATTTTCGCAATTTTGACATATTTCGTATAAATTCGAAATTTAAGCACTTATAAAAAAAATTGTGACCAACGATTTCGGATTTTTTTTTATCACTGTAAGAACAACTTATAAGAAACCTTGTATTAAATTTTCAAGATTTTCTGGTCATCCAAAATTTTTTTACCGACACTTCAAAAAAAAAATCCACATAAAAATCGAAAATTTCAGTGGTCTATAAATAACTATAAAAAAGTCAAAAATTTTTGAAAATTTATGTGTACGAGTATATAGATAACACTAACATAAACATTTGGTGAAAAATTCAAGTATTTACAGTGATTAGTTTTTGAATTAAAACCATATAAAAAAATTGATTAGGTCGAAAACTGGTTTTGCGTAAAAATTCCCGATTTTCGGTAACTTTTTTTTTGTTTTTCTCGATTTTTTTGAAAACTGTTGGAAAATGTTTACTTTTTACCTCTATAATGCACCAAGGATATTCACTTTTCCATCGGAAACCACTTCCGAAGTTTGAAATTGAAGCATTATTTCGACTAGTTATGCTGTATACAGACACAATAACAAAAAAAAAAAAACATACATCATTGTAAAATCAATACATTCATCATTCCGTTCAGAATCTAAAAATATTGAAAGTTAGTATATAAGTGGTATTAATAAAATAACAGTTTTTTTCAGCAAGAATGATAAATTAAAATAAATTAAGAAACTTTTTATATTACATCACTAAATCTTGTAATATCATGTTCGACAATGAATTAAAATGAAATTGTAATAACTCATACATAAATGAACAATCTTCACTTTGTATATTACTGTAGCTGAAATCATAATTTTGAATATATTGATTTGTAAATTCGTTTTGTTGACAAGATGATGGTAACCCATTTACGTCAGACTTTATTAACGTATAAGCTGTATCAAACGTTTTTTGGTATGATTCCAATTTTTCTGTTTTTCGACAATATACAAGTCAATACAATGTTGTAATTGTTTCAAACGATGAAGATCAATATGAGATAATGTTGTATAATTATCATTAGAATATAAAACTATAGTTGATTGGTTTACATTAACAGAGTAGAAAAAATTATCAGCCATCTTAACACGTTTACAACGAGTATGCAAATTTTCGATAATTGTATTAAAATTGTTTTCGCACATTAACTTACACCACTGATCAAGATCTAACGTTACAACTCTTTTAGTTAATTTACATTCTAATAATATAATAATTGAAATTTGCTTATTAACTAGAAGTCCAACGGTTACACTTTTCTTACTAAAAGGACGAATATCGAACACAGATTTTGATACAACGATTGATGAATTCATATTGATAAAATAAAAAAAAAACCATGTGAGTGCCTTTGTACTCACGAATGATGTGTAAACATCTTAGCTGTAGTACGACTTTGATTGGGTAATATAATGTCATGGTTTGAGTGGGAATTTGTATACTAAGGTAACAATAATCATACAAGATCGCGTTCTCTTTAAAATTTATATTTCTTCAATATCTCTTATACATGTAATTATTGGTTTATGGTAGCTGAAATAAGATACATACATTTTTGGTTTTCTAACATTTAAAAATCGCGAGAATACACCGTCTAGTGTAGTTTTATAGTTGACGACGAATATATTTCAATTCCAAATTTTCATTGTCGTGTTCAATTCAAACGTGAAGGTGAACGAGCTGGTGGTGTCGCAATTTATCAGAAGCAAAATACATCTCATATAACGACACCAAACATGGACATTGAATATCGTCAAACAAC
>NW_026083397.1:0-33540 GCF_020184175.1 Aphis gossypii
GAAATATATATTGTACAGTGGAGGATTAGTGGGTACAACAGCTGCGGTGAAGTAAAATATTGATAGGTGTAGTACATTTTTATAAAAAATTTAATAAATTCATACAATTTAAAAGGTATGGTATTCAATACGAGAGTGTAGCAAAAGACGCTTTCGAAGCTATAACCAATTTGAAAGTTATGCCTTGTGGAATGTTTGTGGATCAATATTTAAATTTTTTGGCCAGATGGTATTATAGGAGATGATGGTATCTTAGAAATCAAATGCCCTTCTAGTATAAAAAATACTACCCCGCAAGAAGCTGCTAAAATGAAAATGATTAAATATTTAACAATCAATAAAAAAGGGGAAATAGAATTAAAACGTACTTCTCAGTATTATTATCGGGTGCAAGGTCAATTGCACATTACTCAAAGACAGTATTGTTTTTTTATAGTATGGACTCCAAATGGTAGTGTGGTATACCGGTATTTCAGTATACGCGGTATAACCAACTAGGTAAGTTTTACCCCCGTATTCTCTAGTTAATGACACTCTCTAAAATGAATTAGAATGGCACTGTTAACTAGGGAGGTACGATGGGTTTGCGGTAAATCAACTATGCCTTACCCTCGTACTCTTTAGTTAATGACACTCTCTAAAATGAATTAGAATGGCACTGTTAACTAACGAGGTACGATGGTGTGCGTTTGTCGATTCTTCGCTCCTTTATAGTGGAAACGACTCGAAGATTACCTATACCCGTGGTACGTATATCTCGGCACTGTTTCCTATATAAAGGTAGGAACGCAAGGAAGACTTAAATGATATCCAACTCGGGTTGTCCTGGTCGGAAACACTTTTTTATTAAACTCAAAAACATAAAATAAACAATCAAAAATTCTATTAATTTAGTCCGTACTATAACCGCCGTTTCACACGTGCGATCGTCGTACCTACACTCTCGCCGACTCACTCAGCGACAGCGGGACCCCCTGCTCGTGCGTACGGCGGTCTTATATACCAAATTTTTCTTGTCGCCTCAGCACATTTTGCTTCACCGGCCTCTCCCGTGTTTTATTTAAAAATATTTTTCTTTATACATATTAAGTAATAATTTGGACGACTGTCTACAATATACGACAGTAGCTATATTTATATTATTTTTATGTTTATATATATTTAAAATTTACTATAGAATTTATAGAATTTTTATTTTGGTTTTATATTATAATTTAAACCTTTTTATTAATATTTGCAAGGTTATTCTTTGAAAAAATCATTCGTGATGATCATTTCTGGAAAAACAATATGGAAAAATAACTTACATCATTTTATATGGATTATATGCTTCCAGAAATTATTGATCCAAAAATTGATATCACATCGAATTGTTACCGCAGAGTGTGTCATTGATCATATACTTTCGAATTATATTTAAATTTAGTTTTTAAAATGTTATTGTAAATTATAAAAAAATAAGTTCGTTATGATATGCTATAAATAATGGTATTGTTTTAAAACAAAGGTAAAAAATTTTCCATCGTATATTAGTATAAACTATAAGTACAAAAAATATATTTTATTGTTTGTGTTTTGTTATATAATAAGAAAAAGATTTATTTCTTTTAACTATTTTATTCTATATTATTCCGCTTAATGTATACCTACGTCATTCACTCAAACACCACAGCTCTACTCTTAACTCCCTCGTGCTAATATGTTGTGTTATATATTAATTCCCACTTTCTAGGCACATATATTTATTATAGTTTTATAATGTTCGTGTGTTTGCCCGTGTACGTATGTATGTTAACTATTAACTTAGTATCTATATGTAACAAATAGAAATTTTCATATTATTGTTTAGATGTAAATAGGAAAATAAAAACGAGTTCATTGTAAAAATTTACGAATTTACGATAACTACATAGGTACAGTACCTATATAATTTGTATATTCAATAGTTGCAAAGTAAAGAAGTGATTTTCTTGATTTAAATTTTGATTGACTTCTTATATATATTTGTATTAGTGTAACTAAAATTTTAAGTAAACAGTTACTTATCAAAATAACCACGCAAGTGCTCAACAGTATACATCAATAATGAAATATTTTTTTACAGGATCTATACTCTACGAGTGTCGATATCGTAATAATCATGGTAATAATAACGCGGCCCCGTATGAGTGTATTACTACAACGAGCGTTCGTACAAACACAAAAATAGGTGGAGCTAAAGACGCCGCCGCCACGATACAGTCCACAACGCTATCTTTTGAGCGTTACACACGTTTTACTTTTGATGTTGCGACCCCTTAATCAATTACCCTTTGACATTGAACCAGGTATTTTAATTATTTTAATTTCATTTGATATTTTTTATTTAACTTGTAATTTATATTATCATAATTTTATAAGGTTCTAAAAATAATGATGACACATCAGATTTAATGCCAGTAGCAGAAGTTAACGATTTGCAAAACAATTTCAATAATGATGGTAAATATTCCTAAATACATTTTAATAATCAGGTATAAAAACAATCATATTTTATTTTAGGACCATTTAACAGTCACGAAACCCAAATATGGTTAATTAAATCTATTGCCCAACTTAAAAGTGACATTTCAATTATAAAGAAATCTGTAAATGCTAATAACCAACTTCTAAAACAACTTCTTTTTGACAATCATCCAGAAACTATTACAAAGATTACAAACTAAGCATTTTTAGTCTTATGAGATTTCTATTAACCAATGAACTGGCAACAAAAATGACACTTTTTGGAAAAACATCTAAATTAGCGTTTGCTTCGTTAAAATTATATGCTATTTTAGAAAGTTGGTTCACACATTTTTTACATATAATAAAAGCTTATATTGAATACTTTTGTCATTTTATTTTTAGAAGTTGTATTGAAAAGCAGTCCTTAAGTTACAATAAAAAAATTACAAGAACCAATACAAAACAGGTTACGTCATGCAAATGAAAGATTTTCAAAACAAAATCTCCATGTAGTAGAAAATGTAAGTTAAATAATTATAAAAGTTTATATGATCATTAATTTTTGTAGAAATTTCAATTAATATTATTAATACTTCTTTTAGGAACAAAATTAAAAGTTGCGGTTGTGAATTCTAAACTATATAAATGTGACCTACTCTTAAATTTGTTTTAAAATTTTTTATCTGACTTTATACAGAATTATAATTATTTTTTTTTTTAATTTATGAATTCATATTACCATAATTTAAATATTTATTATCCTTTGGCAATATATACTTTGACTATGTGATAATTGTAAGACTTGTGTATTTTTATACTAATCAAATATATGATATTTTATTGAATTAATTATTACTATCATAGTAACATTTTTGATTAAATATTTTTTTTCCTCGGTTATATAATACTGATGTTGTTATTTGTACTTTTTCTATAAAATACAAAGGTACTCATACTAAAAATTTCTTAATTTGTGTTAAGTATATTCTCAGTTCATCCTTCCAAGTCTTAAAAAAAAAAAGAACATCTGGACATTCTAAGAATATCCTCTGACAGTTCTGAGGATAGTTTTGACGTGTGTGAAGTTGGGCGACCAAAGCTAGGTGACTGTTTTTCAGACGAATAGTGATAAGAAACCTTGTATGTGTTGCTGCATTATGTTTAATTCCAGGCGCCAAACATTTATATTGCCATTTCTAAGTTACTTCACCGTTATAAAACACAAGATGTCGCACTATGTCATGTAATAATTATCTGTTTTAAAAGTATATTTAATAAATATTCCACGATAATTATACCGAACATATTGTCATCATACCATTATGATTTGTAACAAACCAATAATAATAGAAACTAGAAAGTTAGGTTATAAGTTATAACTTATTAATCTCTCCATAGTCCATAATATAATACACGTACTAAGTTCTAACAAATATACGTTGACATGTTGTTTAAAAGTTTAAAGATACTGTGGTATAACATTATTTGGAAATGTAAGTATTTTCTTAGTTATTTAATTATCTAGTTGTATTTTATTTAAGTGCATTGTAATATTTCGTTTAACTATCCACATAATGATTGTTAGTGCAAACGAAAAATATCCACAACTACATTATCTGTTTGATACCAAATATTTGAGCCTCCCTCAATATTTTACAGAGATCTATGTAGTTATTAGATATATTGTAGGCACATTAAGAAGATGGATGGACATTTTGAGCTTAGAAAACTAATGTATTACATATTCAAGTTATATTCTATAAACTTAAAAAAATAATCTTAATGATTTTAACAGGTTTAAAAATAACAGAAACTGTTTCTTTATGTTTTAAGGTAATATTGTATTTGATTTATATTTTTCAATATTAATTACTAATTATATTAGATACACTCAAACAATTAAAAAATATAATAAATTATTTTTAAAATCAATACCTACATTATTTAAATAGTTAATGCATTTAATTATTAAGATTGATTCTGGATTTTAATTGGCTTCAATATTAACATCTCATATAAAAGTACTTATGTATTTCTCTGTCAATAAATAGCTATAGAAATAATAAAATTAATATTTTATACATATAAACATTATTGTAGGTGCTGATAAATTTTTATATAATATAATATAATTAATGCTTAAGTGTATGTCATCATATCCAGACGTATGATTGTTTATATTTGAAATACCTTTGTTATTGTAAAAAAAATTTGGTACTGCCGAGTACCAGAAGTAATGACAAAAATATTTATATAAAGTTTATTATTTGATAGGTATGAATCATAATATCTAGTCACAGTTCTAATCATTGAAGGAGTGTTTATGTTTTGAGTATTTCAATCAACAAGCTGTTGCAAAATAAGTTGAATGACAAGATTTCCATTTATGAAGGGTCTAGAAACAAGTAAATATAATCTGTTCTCTTAGAATATAATTTCTCAATATATTTATTTTTCTCATCTGTTTTCAGGTGGCATGCAGTCTACTGTCTACATTCACTATTATACACAAGATAGCAATATTTAATTTATCATCACTCAGTGTTATTGGATCCTTTTAGGCTTAAATCCTTATTTTAATTATTAAAATCATACCTGTCTAATATTTTTGTTTAAATATGCAATATTTGAAAAAGTGACAATCGTCAGCACATGTATTACAATATTTGTACAATATGAAGATTTTTATTAAAATTAGTGTGTTTTTCCTAGTAATAATAATTTGTTAACGATTCATACTTTTTTTTCAATTTAAAATAATGATGTTTTTAATATGTTTGTATTTTTATAATATTGTGTTGTATTTGTACATGTGTGTCAGTCTCGCATTGTCACAAGTTTAATGATGATTTCTTAAAGTGTAAAATATTATTGTATGCAGTAATATTTATTGTTAATTACTTAATTAAAATGTATGTATTTTCAGGCGCAAGTGATCCAGGTTTTTATTCAAGTTTTCTATTCTGTATTTCTCCGATTTTTTCCTCGCGCTTTCAATTTGGTTTTCCGCAGTTTTTCCTTGCAAATTCACTTCGGTGTTTCTACGGTATTCTTCAAGTGTTAATTCTAAACATTTAATTGTTAGAAATATTTACTATTCGAATTATTCCTCGTGTTTTCAATTTTGTTATTATACAGTGTTCATTATAAACATTTAATTGTTATAAATATATAATATTGTTAATTTTTTATTGTGTTTTATTTTTAACATTGGTTTATTTCATTTAATTTTAATTTTTTATTTCATTTAATTTTAATTTTTTATTTCGTTTAATTTTAATTTTTTAGTTTTAGTTGTAGTTTGTTGTAGCTGTTTGAGGAGTATAGACTCTGACAGCTTTAAGTGTCGACGAATTACTGTTTCAGACGTTCAAAACTGTCGACGAATTACTGTTTCAGACAATTAAAAGTGTCTAAGAATTACTGTTTCAGACAATCAAAAGTGTCTAAGAATTACTGTTTCAGACTATCAAAAGTGTCTAAGAATTACTGTTTCAGACAATCAAAAGTGTCTAAGAATTACTGTTTCAGACAATCAAAAGTGTCTAAGAATTACTGTTTCAGACACTGTAAGTAATAATTTATAAGGTTAAAAATGAGTTTAAAAGATAAATTGAAAGAGGTAGCTCATTATATTAACACCGAATATCCAGAATTAATTTTGAGAATGTCTCGGTTTCAGATAGTTGTGTAAGTAATATTTGCATGACCATTTTTAAGAAAGGTAATGATCACAATTTGAAAAAATCTATAGTGAATGCTATTAAAAGAAAAAATTCATCTCTTCGAAAGTGTATTGAAACTATGAACTGTGATGTTATAGCTAATAAATCAGAATTTAATAATAATAAAATAATAAAATGTATTGAGTATTGTAATTACACGGCTAACGATTTTGTAAATTATAATTACACAACTCTATCCAACATATGTAGACACATTAAAGTTACAATAAATAAAGTTAACAGATATAAAGTGTACAAACAATGTAAAAAGTATTTCAATCTGTCATCGTGTTTACAAATGGATAACACAGACAATATAATTGATACAAATAGTTTTTGTTTTAATGAAAACTCTGATAATGATGCTGATATTTTTAAAAATTGTACTTCTTATACTGTGCAAACAGAGTTTGAACTTTTGCATAATGACAATGATATATCATTTGAATATACAAATTCATCGGCAGAAATTGATTTCATTCAAACTAAGAGAGATCCATTAATACCTAGTAGTACTCCAATTTTACCAGAAAACATGAATGATGAATCTGTGTTTGTTACCCCAAGTAAAATAACAAACGGAAAACATGTACCAAGCCCCCTCAGGAATGCTTTTTATAAGAAAACACCTGTAAAGTCTGGCATTGTTCTACCTCTAAAAACAAAAAATCAATTTCCTAAACAGTATGAAAACTATGATTTTGTGTTTTTTGAAGGATCTTTCAAATTTTCATTTGAAGAATGGTCCCTTATGAACTATACAAACTTCAAAAGTCAAACCCGTTTGGACAAAACAAAATATCCTATTATGTTCAGAAGCGCATTAGAACTGTGAACAATACATGTGTTATTAATGCGAAAATGGTCAGATATTTTAAAAGTCATTGCAATGTGTACATGTATTGTAGCCATGAGGGGTGTAAGACTTTTAGGATTAAAGTCCAGCTTGCAAATGGAACGTTCGTAGCAAATGTCTATAGTTCTGGTTTGAATTATCATCACAATCCAGATGATGATGGTCTCACAAATCACGTAAAATGGTTTCAGCGAGATTTGAACGAAGAAGTGCTAAAAAAGACTAAAGCGTTTTCCTTCAGGTCAGACACTGTTGACTTGGCATCACCCACTCAATTGAGTTGTGGCAATTTGCAAGGTATTAAATCAGATGATGTCATTAGAAAAATCAGATCAGAGGCCTTGACTGCTGATGATTATGATAAAGATGATTTTCATGATATTCTATTGATGTGTAACGATAAAGAAAGCAACTTTGTACAGCATGTAGGTATACCGTCTGTACACTGCTATAGTAAAGAACAGTTGGACATACTAAAAAAACTAATTAAAAATCAAAAATCAGTAACTGGTTATTTGGATGCAACTGGTACATTGGTCAGGAAAATTGACAAGAACACCAAAAGAGTACTTTACTATGTTCTAGTGGTAAATGTACCTTTACCTAGGAATTCGAGTGTAACGTGTCCCGTTGTAGAGATGATTAGTTCAGCACACGATATAGTTGCAATTTCACAATGGTTGAACGCTTTCAAAGCATTTGTTTTGAAACACAAACTGCCTTGGCCTGTATTCACAAACATAGTGACAGATTTCAGTTATGCACAAATGAATGCATTGTGTATAGGATGGAATGGTTTTACTTCCATATTTGATTATCTTAACTGGTGTTACAGAGTATTGGTTGAAAATTTTGATGGGTCTAATGTCACTATCATTAACATCTGTGTAAATCATTACACAAAAATCATAGTAAACCATGTATATACATACATTCAATCTGAGACAAATCACAATAAGACTGTAGAAAAGATGAAAAGAAATAATGTTTGTTGACGCCCAAATAATATGCGATCGCGAATAACGCAGACTAGTACGCGATAACCGGCCGTCCGACACACACACACACACACACTCACGTACGTCGTCCGTTATTGTTCTTGATTTATTATATGTGTCTGTGATTATTTTACCTTCATGTCATATCTGTTTAATGTTTAATTACCTATCGTATTATTGTCGTGTGTTATATAACTTGTAGAATATTATGTAGATTAAGGCACTATCGCACGCCGCCGGATCGGCTGGCGATTATTATTTAACACGGCCGCCGTAATTAAGTTAGTCTTCTCTCCAGCGTCAATGCAATAGCTGCCGTACGTGCGCTAATCGCCGTTGTGCTTCCTTTTTTATATACTTAAAGGTGCGTTTTTGTGAACGCGAATCGCCAAATTTATTGTACATTGTGTGTGCGCTAATCGCCAATCTTATACATATTATTATATTATTATAGTGTGAGCGCAAATCGCCACATTATTTGTTATTGTTGTGTGAGCACTAATTGCCACATATTTATTATTATTATATTGTGAGCGCAAATCGCCATATTCATCTAGTCTTTTTTTGTGTATTATTTAAATTATTATATCCGTGTTGTGTGTGTCGTTTTTATTATATAGCTTTAGGTGCAGCTGGCCAGCTGAGCACCGACAATATTGTGAGTTTTTATTTAATTTATTATTATTCATATTTATACTATTTTCTATTATTTTATTGGTTGTGCCGAACCGGCAGCTTTATATTATATTATTATTGATATTTTTTGTATTGTTGGGCCGGAAGGGCCGTAGTTATTATTATTATTGTATTATATATATTACCATTTAAACTGAGTTACCATATTTTTTATTAGAGTTACCTATCCGTGTTAGCATTTAAGAGTACACACACACCACCATACACACATACACACCTTACACAGGTCGGTCGGTTGTGTGAGTTGTAGCGTACGAAGTATTTGGTGACCGAGCATCACGGCCTATTATTGTCCGTACCCGGCCCGTACAATGTTATCGATTGGATATGTTTACTGTTTAATGCAAAGAGTTTGGAGGATATTGAAAATTGGTTTAAAATATTTTCATTAATATTGTTGTCTCCATGTAGTACAGGAAAAACTAAAAATGCTATTAATACAATGAGAGACAAGTGTAATGTTAACCACCAACTGTTGAATGAATCAAACAACGAAGGCAAAGATTATTCAGATGAAATAAATAAATTTCTATGCGAATCCGACACAAATAAGTCTATGATGTACTGTAGATTTCAGTCTATCAAAGAACATGTAAAATCTAGCGTCTGCCCCATTGTTCTGTAAATAATGAAAATTAAGCAATGAATATTACGATGAATTACTATAACGACATAGTTTATACAATGTTTTAGCATGATATGTATTAACTGTTTCTTCTCTGGAACACTGATGACCTATTATAATAACTAACACAATGGCATTGAAATCCGCCAGAGTAATGTGATCCCGTTGAATCTTGGTTTAAAACTGTACTTATACATAAACAATGGTGAAGGTGTGTAAGGTCGTTTTAAAAGACTTATGAGGAGCATGTGATTAATGCACACAAACAAAAAAAATAATATTAGAAAAAAAACTTGTACGCGTGCATTAGATTTTGACAAAAAATCCAATAAAAGGAATAGGAAAAGAAAAATCTCAGAAATTTCTAAGCCATTGAACCATTTGGACGCAATAGAAAGTTGGGGAAAAAAAGAGAAACAACACAAACATCTCCAACCCACTAAGTACCGTCCTTTCACAGCCTTGTCGTTAAAAATCCCAAGGTCTTCGATCTCTGTAGCTGAAGAAAATAATCTTTCACCCAAAGTGGTCGATGGTATTGAAAGCATTGTGGTCATCAAATGTGACAATGAGACTAGGTTCACTGTTGATGAGCCTTTTAACAACGACGTGGTTGTACATGATTTAAGTAAGCCATTCGACGATAATTGTTTAATGAAATCGATTTCGACACCTGGCAGTTATAAAACTCCGTTTCAACTACCAGTGCAATCTAAAGATTTTCACCAAAATATGCTCCCTAAAGATTTGACATACTATAATACGAATAAAGATGCCAAAAAATAAAGACTATCTATTTGGAAAATATAGTTATTTATTATCTAGTGATAAAAATTGTAACATCATGACCGATCTGCACATCTCAGATTTTGATTCATTATCTGGAAAAAATTGGTTGTGTAACTTTGTTATAGATATTTGTTTGTTGTCGTATGCTTTTAAGCTGGATTAAAAAACACTCATATTTTATCATGCAATGATGTGACATGGCAGATGGAAAAAAAAAGAATTGGAGAAGAAGAGTATACAAAATTACTTTCACTAAGGATAGTATGGTTATTCTGCCATGGTTAGTTAAAAATTCTCACTGGATTATAGTCTTTATAAATTTCAAAGTCAGACAGTGTTATATCATGGACCCGATTAATCCATATGACACAGATGGTCGAATATCTAAAGGTCGTTTCAATAGGGTATTTGAAATATTGAAATCAGATGTTATCTACGGTGATGATACACAACAATGTCCTTTATTAACACCTATTCCATGCCCTGTTGAAAACGTTCCAAAACAAGAGAGATGCATTTAATTGTGGAGTTTATATTATATATATGCATTTAAAATTATGGACAGTTCTAAGTTCAGTTTAGAGTTTGATCCTAACCTTCACAGAGAATATTTAAAAACTTATCTCTTAGAGAATTCTGAATTTATGACAAATATATGTTTATACTGTAACTGGCACTTAGATAAGCATCGTTGTCAACCGGATGATGAATATGTAGAATGGGTATCATGTTCTCTGTGTTGTCGCTGGATAGCCATTAATTGCATTCCTAAAGAAAACAGAATTGTTGATTATGCAATTAATGATTTCTTTTGTTTATTGTGTCAAAAATGATGTAACATAAACAAAAAAAGAGATAAAATGGATTGAAAAATTATATACAACATATAGACTATATAGTAATAGCACGTTACAAATTGCATATGAATATTATAACTAAATTACTAATTTTGATTAGCTTGACTATTAAGAAAAATTACCTTGTTAAGAACATTAGCTAAATCATAATAAGATAAATAATGATAATGACAAATTCTGGTACAGTATTGTCTTAATCACTCGAATCTCAAAGGAAATAAAAATGTATTTTTTGAGTATTATACGATACAATTATTATACACAGAATATAATATAAATAATATTATATAGACTTCAAAGGGTAAACAAAAATTTCAGTATTCAGTTATCGAGATTTGACTGTACTAGAAAAGGCTATAACAGATAGCGTTATAAGTAATATTATACGCGTTAAGAAAAAAAAACATGGTTTTGTCAAAAACTCAATTTGTATTACAACAATTTTAAATTGGTTTTAAGATTTAATGTGGAAAAAAAACTAATCATTTGACGAAATTAGCACCAAAAGTTTCTTAAACTAGATATCAAACTAATTTTATTTCAGATACTTTTAATATAAGGTGAGTCAAACTAAACAGTAATTTGTATGTCTTTTGATCACAGTCAACAGATATAGCTTTAAACACAATTTGTAACCACACCAGTCATGCATTTAATTTGTTTATGCATAACTGACATTTCGCAGTCTGATATTTTAAAGTGGGACGGCATTTATTTAGTGTTTTAATTATTTTAATTTATAATTTATTAATATGTAAAAAGAATAAGTTATTAAAAAAGAACAAAATACCTATATGTTCATATGAAAAAGATAACCTATGGAGAATAACTAAGACCAAGTACTAGACTACAAACTTGATTTTCTATATTGTTCAGGCCCAAGCAATTTTTTAGCTTATTTTATTTTAGAAGTCATCAGTTATAGGTTTAACATATAAATATTAATAACATTGTAACTGCTATTAAAATAGTAATAGTATTCATAAGTAAATTAACTTGCCTATGATTATTTGATTTAGAATTTAGAATTTGCGTTGTCATCATACATGTTACAGAATGGTTCAACATATGGTCGATTTAGCACAACTTTTTGACTATAGGATCAGCTATAATTGTTTTGGTTTACCTCCTCCTGTAAAAACGACACTTGTTTTACATCGATATGTTCATAGTGTATGTAACTGTGTCATATAGGTTATCCGTTTGCGCAGCAATTGCCACCTCATCCTCTTCTCTTAAGGTTCTCCCACAGCGTTTTTAAACTCAGAGAGTCTACATGACAAATTGAGGATGCTGCGGCAAATTACCCTGCAACATTTATCAACTTCTGGTTTTTTAGTCTAATATTTACCCTGTCAGTCTTTGGAATCAATTGTACTGAAGTGTCGAGTGATGATCTCTAAAAGTACACATTTTTCGGAGTACTCAAAACTAAGTTTTTCCGCTTTAAAATGTTTAGTTTCCATATTTAAAACAAATAAAGAAAAGTAAATATGTGCGGACTGATTCAAATCTCAAACAAAACAATCGATAACCGAAATTGATAAATAATAATGTTGGTTGTTGACGTCACTGTTATCACACTATCGTAGGCCATCAAGGTTTATAGATTATACTATAATCTATAAATCTATAAACCTTGGTTAGGGCACTATAGAAGTAGGTATAATCACCCGCCATTTTGCGACACAACTCACCAGTTATCACTTATCAATATAGGAAAAATAATGAAAAATGTAATGTCAATTCTTTTAAATCAGAATATTTTTTGACTTTTTGTTAGTCTTGACTGCTTAAGTCTAGTGAAATTAATTTTTATGAGTGGATCCAAGTTAATAAAAGAAACTAAATAAGATGGGCGGATGTACCGCTGTAAACTGTTCGAATTCCCGAAGAAAAGGTATTCGTTTATTTCGATTTCCCAAAGATATTTCAAGACGAAAAATTTGGCTTCAAAATTGTCGCCGTGATAAATGGGTACCTACAGAGTCGTCGGAGTTGTGTGAAGTAGTTTTTTTAGTTTAAGGTAAGTAATAATTTATGTTATAATACATCTTCTATAATTTTTACTCCATACATTAATATATTATATTATACTTATAAGAAGTACCTACCTATAATAAGATCAGAAAATAATTTCATATCTTATGCTTATTTCAATAGATTCATTTTGAGGAAAACCAATTCGAACAGCATTGTCTGGATGGTTTAAAGAAACTAAAATCAAATTCAATTCCAACACTCTTTGATGTGCCCAATCCCCCTCGCATGTTGGAGACCAAAAGAAAATCCTTGTATAAGGTATAGGTATACCATTATTAAAACAAATTATTTTAAGTACAGAATAGTAGCTTTGTTATCTAAATTATATATGAAAATGTATTACTATTATTGGTAATAATTTTAATCTTTTTAATGTATTTTAATGTTTTAATGTTGTGTTTATTACTTATTTTACAGACTATAGGAAATTTGAGTAGTGATAATCTTAAGAAAAATGTATCTTCGACTGAAAAACGATTATCACAGGCTACAGTAAGTTAAATTTTAAATTATTTTAACTTTAATTTTAATCTTGTTTATATATTAGTCAATAGAAAGCAATGTTACCATCAGTGAGAATTACTCTGAACCTTTTAGCTGCCTGGAGAGGAATGTTTGTCACTAGATCCAATAGTAAGTCTAATAAATTATAATATTTATCATTTTGCGGTTTAAATATTTGATATATGTTGATTTATGTAATTTTAATAAGGTACATGTAAAGTTTGAAGGTTATCGGCAAAGAAGTGTTAATTTAAATTATGAATTTATATACATAATTAATACAAACTTTAAATTATACATTATATTTTTATATTTACACATAGTTCTATTTGTTCAATGTTTCTTTTGCTTTGCAGGAAGAACTTGAAAAAATTAGAGCTGAAATGAATCGCCTAAAAGATGAGAAAACCACATGAAAAAAGAAATTAAAGAACTTGAAAAGGTTGAAGAAGAAAACAAGCTAGTTCAGCTGGAAGTTAAACACTTACAGACCAAAGTTAAGAAAGCTAATGAATTGTTACACCAATTCCTTAATGATGATCAGATATCTGCTTTAAGTACACCCACTCGGAAATGGACCAATGACACTATAGGAATGGGCTTCAAAATGAGGTTTGCCTTGGGAGTCCATGGTTATGAGCATCTTAGGGAAACTAAATATCCTCTTCCTGCATATAGTACGCTGACAAGAAGTTACTCTTTGATATTGATGAATGTTGGTTATGACTATTTTGATTATCATATAATTATTAATGATTATATTAACCATGACAAACACTAATGTTAAATTTAAATGTATGACCAGGAAATAAAAACATATATTTTATATTAAAATTTTTTTATTTTTTTTTTTTTTTTATTAATTTATTAATAAGTATTAATAAGTTTTAAAGTTATTTATTTGTTGTGGTGGTGCTGGTGGTGCTGCTGCTGCCAGCAGAGACAGCAGAGGCAGCATTAGCCTCGGCTTCAAGCTTTGCAGCCTCAGCTTGAAGCTTTTCAGCCAAGGCTAAAGCTGCCTCTGCTGCCTTTTTCGCCCTCTCCGCCTTTTTTGCTGCCAATGTTAGGTTAGGTTATCTTGTTTTGTTGTTGCTGCTGCTGCTGGCCGATTATGCCGGCAGTCAGCAGCTTTATGGCCTATTTTTTGGCAAAAATTGCATTCTAGAAGATCAAAAGAATTGAAATTAAAACATATCCATGATAAATTTAAATACCTAATTTCAGGAATACAAAGTGAACGCAATAAATGGTATATACCAAATGAAAATGTTGAACAAGTTCTTTTCTATAGGTGGACTGAAAAATGGACAATCACAAATAGATACACCCCTAATATCTTTGTCTGGTTACATTGATTACACATTAATAGGTATAAATTATATATTAAGTTAAAAAAAGAGCTTTATCATTATTGGTTCAAATCAATAAAGTACTTAAAGAGTATTTTAATAGCGAAGTATAAAAGAAAAAATGTATACACTTGACACAGATATTGACTTGATACAACCATTACATTTACAATACAATATATTAAGATAGAACTAAATCAAAACTATAAAAAGAGAGTAAGTGAATTAGAGCTGTGTAGTAGGTTATAAGTGAATTACCCTAATGGATGGTATTAAATTTGAACTCAATGATAATATAATTGTATACCTACGAAAAACGATTCTGAGTGAAGACGATTTGTCAGTGAAGGATATTTGAACTAAATAATCTGAAAATTTTCAATTTAGTGCGTTTTGTCAAAATTTGAACTTAAACAGTTCTAAAAAAAAAACCATGCATATATTTTTAATATTTTCCAACCGCTATTATATCAATTTATAGTGAACCTTGTATTAAATACATTTTCAAACTTTTTGACCCAAAGAATAGAATTGTATTGACAGCTTGAAGTAACTAAAACATTTGGAAAATTTTAAGATTTGTAGCAAACGCTAATATGAACATTCAGTGAAAATGTTATGTATCAACAGTGATTTGATTTAGGTTACAAAATCCAAAATCAATTATGCTAAAAGTTACCGATTATCCTGAATTTTTTTTTTGGCACTTAAGAAAATTACAGAGAATTTTAATTTTGACCTCCCCAATACATTAATTTCACCTTTCTATCGAAAAAGCTACTGAAGTTGGAAATCAAAGTGTCTACCATTTTGAAAGAATAAAAATACAATTTTGCTATTTATCATGTACACGGACAAAAAAAAAATTTAAAAATACATATTGTAAAATCAATACATTCATCACTTCATTCAGAAATTCAGAATCTAAAACTAATTAGTAGGTGTATTCATTGGTAACTTACTAATCCTGTTGTTGTTGTTGTTGGGCCATTTGTCCCCGCCTCTGCCGCCTCTGCCTCCTTTCTGGCCACCGCCGTAATTATAAATATACATTGACATCTAAACATAAGTTAAATTCTAGCATAAAGTTTAAATTATACATATGAAACATCAGTTGAAAATGACCGTTCTCATTCATTATTCATAATTTAATAAATGTGACAAAATGATTTTAAAAGTTATGCACTAAACAGAATGGGTATTTAGTAAAGTAACGCAAATTACTAATTACTTTTTCAGTAGGTATGTAACGCAGTAGTAATTTCATTACATTTTACTTAAAGTAACACAATTACTTTTTAAAAGTAATTTCTACGAAGTAACACATAATCGCGTTATCTTCCATGTTAATTATTTATTTATTTGAATGTATAACTAAAACAAGCCGTTAAGATATTCCAGAAAAATTAAAAAAAGACTAATTAATTATTTTCAATTCCGATAATAGTTAACAATACCCAGTGCTTGAAATGGAAAATTTTACGAACCGGAACGTTTATAAAATTAATATGCAGACTATAATATTAATTTTTAATTTTAGTTATTTTAATTCGTATTTACTTTACAATACATTATAATAATTAGTTAAATATATAATAATAATAAATAATATAAGTAATTTTAAGCTTAAAAAAGTGGGGAAGTGGGTATCGCTCCGTTGTACATTAGGTGCCGCGTGCATCATTATTATATATTATTATAGGAGGGTTAAATTTGAATCCAATGATAATTATCATTGTATACGAAAAACAATTCTGAACGAAGATGATTTGTCAGCCTAGGATATAATTTTCAGTGGTTGGTGAAAAAGGTGGTTTATGTTTTAATGGCCTGAATACATCAAAATTTAAGTTCTTTTATAATTATTATAAGCTTAACTTATGGAAAATATTGTATTGAATTTTCAACTCTTAGCTACTTATACAAACATTTTTATGAATTACACCTACAAAATAATTTAATAATAATGTAACGTGATAAAAATAATTTTAAGTACCTAACGCAAATGTAATTTAAATAAAAATATTTGAAGAAACTATTTTTTTCACTGATTTAAAAGACAGCATGTCCCACGAGAAATATTGAAGCAATCAAATAAACTTATAGAAATATAGAATGGTGGAAAAATTATTTAAATTTTGATTTTTAGAACATGTGTTTCGTGAAATTGTAATTTTTTTTACTATAAATAAATCATATTCAAAAATTGTAATTAATGTAACCAAATTAATTATAACCATTAAACTAATTTAATATTGAACATACGTGCAAAGAAACATAAAACATTAAATAAATTAAATACTATAAGTATTGTACTTACAGTCTTTATTTAAGATTTTTTTTTTTTTTTTCCGTGTGCGTGCGCCTAGGTCTCAAACTGATTGAGTAATGAAGGCAGAAGGCAATAAGGCATTGATTGACGCTAACGCTATAGCAACATTCTCAACGTTTACGCAGGCACGCGGCATAATGTTTTACTACCACGTACTATTATAAATATTATAATATTATAAATAATCTAAATTTAAAATAAAAATGTGGATCAAGTTATTAAATTTATTTAAGCTTTATTATAAATAACATATGCTTTACTGTAGATGTTATTCTGCTTATGCGATAAAGTATAACATTAGGTAACATCTCAAACAGTTTCTTCGAGGTTCTTTTTTATTTATATTACATACATTGTTCACAACAGACTTCTATAGTTCAGCACAGTCCATCTGTATAAAACCATAAAATAGGTATCAAAATGGTTTTTACTTTTTTAGCTTTCAATGAAATAATATTGAAAATTTACTATTTAGTATTTATTAGTTTTCCATAATTAAAACAAAAAACCATTTATTGTTGTCTCCGTCTTACAAGTGGGTAACATAGCAAATTTACGCTCTATAGATCACGTTTAATTCCATTTATATTTTAGAATAATTTATTTATATTTAATGTTTCGAAGATAATATGTAGTTATATTAGATTACAACATAGAACATATTTTGTCATGAGGTCAACAATATAATATTATTATAGGTAAGGTATATTCATTTTAAGGTGACCATACGTCACGTTTTGAACGGGACAGTCCCGTTGTAAAAAGTGGAATCTTCGGGACGCTGAAATGTCCCGTTTTTAAAAAGTAGACAAAAAAAAAATAATGAAAATAAATTTTCGTTGACGAAATATCGTTTTTATAATATCTTATTAATTCTTATGCGTACATAAAAGTATAATACATAGTACTTACGAGTATATTATATAAAAATTAAAAATATTCACAGTGACTGGTTTATAAATTTATAATTACACTATCGTTCCAGTACGAATCGATCGTCACCCGCATTCGTATAAAATATATCAGATCTGTATGTATTGTGTGTGTGTTGTGTACGCCGTGCGATCGAACGAATCACGATATAATAATAGATATACGTTCCGGCAGTCGCTCGATAATTTACTTGGACGTTTATAGTTATATTATGTATTATAAAATAATGAAGAAATTATATAAACAAGAATATTATGTTATACTTAAATATTAAAGATTTTTATTTTCCATCCTTCAGAGTAATCACCGTAGAAAAATAAAACCGATTAAATTATGGTGGATACAAACAAAGTTGTAAAAGGTAAAAAGCCCGCTAAAATAAATGATGTCCCCAACAAAAACATAACAGTTAAAAAAGGCCAAGTTCCAAACTCCCTCCCAAAAAAGTTGGCCTATCAAAGTAGTGAAATCTTCATTGTGGCCAAGTTTTAACTATTTTTTAATTCATAACCTCAATGCACTCCTACAAGAGCAACACTTCTCTGTTAGTTGTATTGTTTAACACTTGGTCAGTTTCTGAATGAATCATAAAACATAATTATCGAATGTGCTCACTTATGAGTTACGAGGGTGATGGGGAGCTACCTATTTAGTATTTATAGACAGCTGAAATTTTCAATTTTTCTGAAAATTGTTTTTTTATGTGTCGATAAAATCTTTATTAAAATCTCTATCAAAATACTTGAAAATTTAATGCAAAGTTCCTCATAAGTTATTCTTATAGTGATCAAAAAATTATAAGAATAAATAGGCACAAATTTTTTTTATTAGCATTTGAAGTTCAAATATTGACAAAAATTCGTCAAAACTATGAATACTTGCAAATTATTTTGTAGGTATATTTCATAAAAATTTTTGTATAAGTAGCTAAGAGTTGAAAATTTAACACAAGGTTTTTCATAAGTTTAGCTTACAATTGTTATAAAAGAACTTAAATTTTGTTGTATTCAAGAAATTAAAACATAAACCACCTTTTTCACCAACCACTAGAAATTATATCCTAGGCTGACAAATCATCTTCGTTCATAATCGTTTTTCGTATACAATGATAACTATCATTGGATTCAAATTTAACACTCCTATAATATATAATAATGATCCATACGGCACCTAATGTACAGCAGAGCGGTACTCACTTGCCCGCTTTTTTTACATTTATATTTAAAAAAAAAAATCATATAGCACAATATTGAATTCTTCCTTTTACATGTAATTTGTTAAATTAAGTACGTAAAAGCAAAGTATAAACATTTAGAATTAATTATGATTTTTATAAATATAATTTATTTTTTATCCTTCAGAAAACAATGTACAAAACTACAAACTTACCAAAAACTAAGTTATTAGATTTTAAACCTTTAAACGATTTTTTTCCTTTTTGCCCCACATACGAATAGCTGGATAACAAATTATTATGGAATAATTTATTAAGTATGAGTCTCATAGTATCGTTTATATTTTATTCTACAAGACGTACTAAATCATCAACCTATTTAACAAAAATATAATATTAGGTACAGCAATGCATTTAAAAATAAATATTTTAATCAACATATTATACATGAAATAATAATCAAATAAATAAATATAATATAAATATAATTTATTATTATACAACACTTACTAGTTTTTGTTTATATACACGATCACATCATTTTGTTTCAAACTCTTGTAATTGTTCTTCATTGTGTAAAGGAAAATTAGAAATAAAATCTATATATTCATTGCATAATGCACTAATTTGACTATATTTGTTGATGTTTTCATGAAATTCTGTTAACATGTTTTCTAGTCGACCCAGCTTTAATGACATATCATTCATGGTGTGTTTCATATTTAGGATTGTTCTTAACATATTATTTTGTGTTTCTAAAATACAAAATAACCACATAATGCAATTATTTTAATCATATTTATATTATATATATTAAATATATTACTTATAATACATTATATTCATCTGTCATAAGTTTTAAATGATTAAGTACAACTTTGTTTTCTGATGCACCTTCAATAGATTGGTTATTCATCTCAGATTGACATTTAAATTCACTTGAAACTATTAATTAGTATTATTTAAATGTAATAAATATATAGAAAGTATTATGAACAAATAAAATATTTTTTATGTTCATTACTTGAAGATAATCTCTTGGAATGAGTCGGTAAATGCACAGTGTTAATTACATTTGTTGATTCAAATTCCTGCAGTAAAATTCTGCATTAACTTGTAAAGTTCCTATTAAATAATTATATAAAGAAAGTTGGAAGGTATAAGATAAAACTGTTTTCTAATATTTTTTTATAAATTTACCTGGACTTTTAGCCACAAATTCAACATTTCTAAATTCATCATGGTCAATTTCAGAAGATGTATCTAATAAAAATTAATTAAATTGTATATTTTTAAGCATAGAGGTATTCAATAAGCATATTTGCCCCCTTTTTTCTATAATATTTCAGTTTTTAATATTTCTATTTTTTTATTTCAATAATTTTAAAATATGGTTAGGATAATTAAATTGCTATCATTATATTTTTACTTAATAAGGCAGAAACAGGCTCATATGTGATATGTCTTATCGATGTCAGAATCATCGTCTCCGGTGTAATTGCCGGTGTCATCATCATTAGAAACTAAAATACATACATAAAAAACTTATATTGTTAACAAACTTCATACAACTATATAAGTCAAGATTTTACTGTATACTTTGTATCGAACTTTGTATTTTACCTTCATCTACAAAATGTGGTGGAGATAGTGAAATATTATTTTTGGTTTTATTTTTTTTTTATGCATCCATCTTCAGCAGTAAATGATAAATCTGATGTAAGAGATTTTTTTGACGCTTTTTTCCTTGCTTCAGTCAAAGTCACTTTAAATAAAACATTATTGTTATTTATAAAAAAAATAATAATTCACATTAAATTCAACTTACATTTATTATTGCTCAATACTCTAGCTTTATACTTTTTGTATTCAAAGCTGCTTGGTACTGATTTAATTTCGATTAATTTTCTAGCTTTGAGGGACTTACTAGGCCAGACACATTTCCAATTTTTATACCAAACTTTTGGTACAGCTTCTACCAAATTGTCATCTTCAAAATGAACAACAATGTACATTCTGATAAGATTATTTTCACTTTTTAAAGATAATCTACACAATATAATATAATAACAAATTACAATTTATTATATTTGTATTATAATTAATAAAAATAAAGACCTTGTAAAAATCTAATAGAACACTACAGAATATTATTATAATATTATCTATCTCGCTATCTACTAAAATAAATGAATTTGAATACCTTAAAATAGAATTAGATGTATGTCATAAATCTGAATGTAATGTTGGAAGAGCTAATAATTTTTTATTATAATCAATTAACATCATTTTTTTTTTATTTGACATATTTTTTCAATGATTTTGTCATTTGAAAGATCATTAAGCAGATAAATATTTAATTTTTCAGAACTTATAGGACTATCATAAGTTGATAGTTTTTTCAAAAACTCTCGACATATAATAACTGTTTCACCCAAGTAGTAAGCGATATTAAGATACTGTACGACTTTTCCGCAAGAAGTTAAAATATAACTGTCCCAAATTTGTTTTGTGTTAATAGTAAATAAATCAAAGATTATTTTTGAATATTGAGGTTCATTTAAAGATTCCAAAAGTGGTCCATCTATACCCACATAGCAAATGAATGTCCATAGTATGTACTTAAATGGTCCTAGTAGGACGGTCAAAACTAACGTGTGTGAAGTTGGGTGACCAAAGCTAGGTGACTGTTTTTCAGACGAATAGTGATAAGAAACCTTGTATGTGTTGCTGGATTATGTTTAATTCCAGGCGCCAAACATTTATATTGCCATTTCTAAGTTACTTCACCGTTATAAAACACAAGATAGCGCAGCTATGTTGCTAATTTTTATAGCACAGTAAATCGCCAGGTGTTCCCCGTGGAGTCGCCAGTGGCTTTAAAGGATAGGCGGAGATTGGGGGGTGCTCCAAAAAAATCGAAAATATCGAAAGCCCCCCAAAATTATCAAACATTTTTCATAGTATATAATATTAAAAAAGGTACTTATTTTACAACGATTGACAAAATCTTGGAACTTTACAAAATAATATTTTTTTCCCGAAATGTTGTCAAAATAAATGTCAATATAATAATTATAATACCATAAAAATACTAAAATTTGAAGAAAGTCAACTTTTTATTGATCATTATCAAGTAAATCTTCAGTTTTTATTTATAGTATAGTATTATATTATAAATTAATAATTTTTAAAGTGCATAATATTATATAGTTAGTAATTCATATTTAGTAGTTTTGTAATTTAGTAGTTGATGCGTACTGAAGAGTGAAGGTATGATAGATAATAGAGTGGGGGTGTGGGGGCGAAGCCCCCACGTCTTACTTTTCAAAGCAACATTTAAGCCCCCCCTCAAATTTGATCAAATCTCCGCCTATGGGGCCGATATGTTCAATTGATAATATATATATATAAGTATAACACTTTTGACCCACCTACATATCCTACATATAAACCTACATATCCGGATAATTGTTTTCCGTAGGACGCGTAGTCGACGGTAGTCGTGCGTAGTTTTTAATTTTTTTCGTCGAGTTCCCGGGAGAGTCGAAGAACTAAACCTACATACGTGGAAAGCCAAGAAAATTTCCCATCAGACGTATATATTTAAAAAGGACTCATAGCTTGTTGGAAAAACGAAAACGGCGTACCAACACGCCAGGTGACTGTTTCCCGTACGACGCGTATCGGGTAGTCGTCCGTAGTTTTTAATTACTTTGTTGTATTCATTTATATTAGCCGCCATTGATTTGCGACTTCCAAAAATTATTAATGATGATTTACTTAAAGTGCAAATATTATTGAAATATTATACTTACACTCTACGAGAAGTGAATTTGATTATCGTCTATTTTATGTTTAGTTGTATTGGACTGTTCATGTGAGAATTATATTTCAATTGTTTTTGTTTGTTAAGTTTGTTGATGTTTGATATTTTTTCATGTTATTTCTTTAGTGTTTGATTTATGTTTAATTCAATTTTGTTTCTTTTGAATTAGTTGGATTTCAGTTTCAGCCTAGGAGGTGTTAATTTATTGATGTATGTTTAATGCTTTTATATGACGTCTTTAGTACGTGCCATCTTTTGTAGAATTATTAAATGCCAGTATTGTAAATACCATATTTTTAACGAAGTCTATTGATGGTTCAGAATCAGTAGATGGCGTCTCACATATCGTTTAAAATTCGAATTTATTTAACCCTTTTGTCGATACTTATTACTCATTGTAGTTATTAGTCATATTATATTTCTGTTAGACTGTTTATATTATTAAATATAATATTATACTATTTGAATTAGTAGCTTTATTTTATATTGTCGATGACTGATGAGTTGCTGCATCCCCTGCATTGAACATATACATATAATATCATTATTCATTGTAGAAACTATAAATATATTTGATTATAAAGTTATAACTTGTATAAATAATATTTTAATCTTCTAGATTAAATTCTATTATTATAGACGATAACATTCAGTATAATATATTATATATCATGATAAAATAAACGTTTATAAAAGTTTTTTTTTATCATGTTATATATATTAGTATCAAATTTATAATTAAATGTTTTTACATAGAATTCATGACCTTGTAGGCCAACGGACATATTGTTATAACATATAACGTTTATTTTTAGTTGATTAATGATTTCCCAATAAGTCCATTAAAGGGACCCTATACCCGCATTTGGTGTTGTCCGCCTTACACACGCGTAACATAGTAAAAACTGTTAAATTAATAATAATTACATTTTTAATACATAAAAGGTACATGGTTATTAAGGTACATGCACCTTAATAACTAAGTTCTCTATCTAGCTATCAGGATATGTATATCCCAGTAGCGAGTAGGTACAATACTACAATGATTATCACTATTATTATCTTGGGTTCGAACGATATCGAATTTATTACTTTTAACTTCTGGTCTTTATATGTATTTGATAAGTATTATTATGACCATTGACCAGTGCCGTGATCACCTTCAGTGGGGCCAGGCCCGGGGACTAAGGGGGGGGGGGCAGAGGGGTCGCAAATCCTAATAACTGGTAAAATGTTCAAGTATCTACGACTTATACTTTTTGAATAATAACAAATATCAAAAATCGTTTGAGGCTAAACTGTTATTTAACGCGGTTTTTGTAAAAATTTAAATTTCAAACACTCATAAAAATTTTTTGTCTGAATCCGGTAGAGTTTTTTTTACAGATATTTGAAGAAAAATGTATGGAGAACCTTGTACAAAATTTTCAAAACTTAGTTATAAAAGAAAAAAATTTTATGATTTTTCAACTTCAAAATTACTTGCAAATTTTCGCGTTTTCGACAGATTTCGTAAAAATTTGAACTATAAACGCTTATAAAAAAAAATTGTGTCTAACGATTTTTAATTTTTTTTAGCTACAATAAAAACAACTCATAAGGAACCTTGTATTAAATTTTCAAAACTTTTTGGTCATCCAACAATTTTTTATCGACACTTTAAAAAAAATTTCTCAAAAAAATCAAAAATTTCAGTGGTCTATAAATAACTCATAAAAAGTCAAAATTTTTTGAAAATTTAACTTTTTACGGATACCACTGACATTAACATTTGGTGAAAATTACAAGTATTTTCAGTGATTAGTTTTTGAATTACAACCATAAAAAAAAATCGATTTGGTCGAAAACTGGTTTTGCGTAAAAATTGCCGTTTTTTGTTTTTCTCGATTTTTTTGAAAACTGTTGGAAAATGTTAACTTTTTACCTCTATAATGCACCAAGGATATTCACTTTTACATCGGAAACCACCCACATTGTTTGAAATTGGAGCATTATTTCGACTAGTTATGCTGTACACAGACACAAAAAAAAACACACATCATTGTAAAATCAATACATTCATCACTTCGTTCAGAATCTAAAAAAGTATTAAGTTGAGGCATGATAATATAACAAGAGGTATTTCCAGAGGCGGAACTTAGATTTTTTATGCCCGGGGAAAAAATTAAAATTACGCCCAATCATAGACTAAAACTGAAATATCCTTACAAATCAAGGTAGTTCTTACTCAAAGAATCGCATTACCTATTCATGTTACAATAATTAAACTAAATAAAAGTTTTTTGATTTTTACACAGCTATTTGCTAACTATTAAAATTAATAATAACAAACTTATTTAATTAAATGAAAGAACCTTTTTATTAAAAAAAAATATTTATATACAAAATACAAATCTAATATTTAAAAATGTTGCAGTAGTTAGTTGTACAGTATACACAGTTAAAAAAAATTAAAAATTAATTTTTCTGGCTTTTACTTCAGCAAAATCATTTATAACAGAATCGAAATCGATGGAGTTTGATATTTCTTTTTCTATAGACAGTAATACAAGATCAGAAAGTTTTTTTTGATTCATTGTGGAGCGTAAGTAAGTTTTTATCAGTTTCAATTTACTGAAACTTCGTTCACACGTAGCTGTTGTGCAAGGTAACGTTAAATAAAGCCGAAGTGCTATGCAAATATTTGGAAAAATATTAGCCATAGAATACTCAAAAATAAACTCTAAGAGTTGCTGTTGCATACCACAATATTTTGTTAACGTTTGGTTAGTTATTCGACATTCGAGATACGAGTTTACACGTGTTTTTATTCGCTTATTATCTACGTTTGTAATCATATTTCCCGCGTTCTTATGTGGTTGGTTTTTAAAGTGCGCGCTTTTAAAGTTTGAATGTTTGTAATATTTTAATTATTTCTTTAATAATTACTCGTATACAAAAATAGTTTTAAAATGGCATATCAAGACACACATTCTCAAACGAAGAAAGTTATTTTTCATGTTTATAATTATTTCAAAACTTTGGCTGGTGACAAAGGTAAGCCAGAAATTAATAATTTTTTTCGTCAAACTCGTGAAATGACTGCTGAAGCGTGTGGCGTAAGTCTTGCTTGTGTTAAACGAGTTTGTGCTGAAGGAAAAAAATTATCTGTGGATGAAAATCAACTAGCTGTCGAACCTTTTCATTTAAGTCTCCAAGGAAAACTTATAAACGTGCCAAACCTATGACCAACTTGGACGATTTTGACAATGAAGTTGTCAGAAGAACAGTTCATAGTTTTTATGATAATGGTCAGTATCCAACTAGTGCAAAAATATTGGGAGCGTTGCATGAAAAAATTAATTATTCAGGTTCACAATCGTCCGTGCTACATATTTTGCGTAGTTTGAATTTCAAATACAAAAAATGTAATGATGGGCGTAAATTTCTAATGGAAAGAAATTATATTGTTTGTTCTCGGGTTAAGTTTTTGAGAAAAATGAACGAGTTCAGACGTAATAACGATCATGGGCGCAACTAGGGGGGTGCTTGGGAGTGCTTAGCACTCCCAAAATCAAAATTAGCACTCCCAAATTTTCTGTACCGATTTTTTATATTATCGGTAACAGCAACACTTCTGATTTTATAAATAATAATTAATTGACTGGTAAAATTGGTAAATTATTAAAATATTGTTTTTCTAATTTATTTTAACCTCTAATGGTCAATGGAAACATCAAATGCGTTTATTAAATTGGGTTTATTACCTATTAAAATGTACTGTGTACAGTGTACACAATACGTAGAATCGATAGCCAATAGGTTTTATTTTTTCCGAGATTCCCGACCAACGCTCAACAACCGCCGTTAATTTTGTAGTGATTTTTAATATTATTATTATTATTATTATGTGTAATAATATTCTGTGTTATCGCTGTGCGTCGTGCAGACCACGGCGACAGTATTAATAAGAAGTATTTATTAACAGTCTATTTTTATATTGTTCAATTTACTTTTTTTTATTTTTTATTATTTTGAATATATTGTTTTCGGCGTGCGTCGATCGACGATTAGATTGGTCATTAAAATGGTGACGTATCACCTAGATCCCCGGTCAAGAAGATCCCCATGGTTATCTAGATCCCCCGGGATTAATTAGATCTTTATGGGTCAACTAGTACCCCTGTCAACTAAATCCCCTTAGGTCATCTAGACTTTCTTTAAATGTAGGTATTTGGTAAGTGGTATCAATGGTTTGTAGTGATTTAAACACCCCGCCTTAATTTAAAATACAATAGTAGACGCTATTTAATTCGGTAACTATACTTTGAATGGTTGTTCTAAAATCATGAGTGGTGGTAAGGAGTAGGCAAATTAAAAATCTACCTATCAGCTATCATAAAAATTAAAATGTATTATTTACGCACTTTGAACTTTATATTGATAATAAATCTAACATCTACATATATATCCTGTACACTCAGGATTAAACATTAAAGAACATGGCAAACTAATTACTTATAATCATGGCATGTTTAGATAAGATATCTAATCACAAAAATTAGAAACAGCTTCTTTTTTAGGGGGTGAATCTGGGTGATTGACTGTGAAAAGGTCGGTCGACAAGGATTATACCCATTCTAACCTTAGTTATAAGTTATAATATGTAATATAGGATAGTCAAATATAAAATATTTAAAAACGGGATTAACTATTACTTTTATATTTACTGAAATAAAACGTTTATTTTTAATAAAGTAACATATTTATATCGTCTTTTGTTGAATAAAAAATTAGTAAAAGTTGATCCATCTTAGGCATCTAATACCAACTATGCTTGTAATTGTCTTCACGTATTTTTATTAGTATGCAAATGGGATATATTTTTTAAAAAACGGAACGATTAAGTGTCCCGAAAACTTTTGTCAAGACACTGGGACATACTTTGAAAATACTGAACTTTCGTCTTTCCCCGAATAAAACGGAACAACTGGCTAGTATGGCCATCCTAAATATATATATATATATATACAATTACACCATACAAAATATGATCTTGTTTATTTATTCTTTATGTACGTAGTACTTGGATATATCCTATGCTTATAAGTTATATGTATATTAGGTATGCCACATAGTACATACTAATACTATACAATACACATGAATACTATTTATTATTCGCCATTCAGTAAGTAATAAAAGCGTATATACATTAATATTTAATAGTAATCATGATTAAAATCATCGGAAGAACAAAAAAAAACCTGGGGGTGACGATCTATACTGTACAGTAGGTTTGCAAGTAGGTCACTGTAATTGATGGCGATCATCAGTCTAAGTACCGCCATTAGCATTAATAAACAAACCAACATCATTATTTCGAGGATCAATAACCTTTTAAATAAAGTCTTAGATATTAGACAAAATGCATTGGCAAGCTAAGAAAGTAAACTAATAAGGTATTAGCTATTATTTAAAAAAAAAATAGAAATTAAATAAAAATGTTGTTTCGTGTTTAGATAGATAGTAAGCTGAATAGTCACTAGAGTAAAAGGAAAAATATCTCCAGTTGCAGTAGGTAGGTATGAAAAAAAAAGCAAAAACAAATCTACAGATATTCCTAATAATTTAAAACAAACTTTAAAATAAAGAGATATTTTATAACTGAATAAATACATTTTATATATTTTTAAATAATATTATTATAAGATATATTTTTATATATGCAACGAGAGACTTTTTTTCCTAATATCAGTCACTATAAATTATAATATACATAAATATGCAGCATGTATGCAGTATGCCCACAAACAATTCATAAATAAAATAAAGTTTTCCACTTTAATTTTGAATTTCACTGATTTATTAGCAAATGTATATCAACTTTTCATTTAAAAATACTATTAAATGAATAATAACAAATAATTATGCTATATAATATTAAATTATTTTAATAAATTAAAAAAAATATTAACTTAAATAGGTACTAACTTGATTTTGGTCAATACCGATAGGTGCGTTAATTCAGATGATCGAGAAATAATTTTACTATTATCATTAACAGCAGTGTAGACTCCAGAAAAATAACTAATGATTTGCGTGAGATGCCTTTTTAAAGTATTTGAATGCATTATAACTACACATGCTAAATATTTTATAAAACGTTAACTAAAAAGTGGATCTGTAAATACAAAATTGTGACTAATATCAGTCATATCAGCACAATACTATAAATGTACTAGGTACGTACCGATACCGCACATATTTATAATATTAAGTATTTATTCAGTTGAAAAAAATGGTTTGAAAACTTTTAAAGTTTAGAATATACTAGAAATGTTAAAGGGGGGGGGGGGGTTGAACCCTCTAAACCCTCTCCGTAGCCCTGATGCTTTGTAATATATATTATAAGCTGACAGACCATCTTCGCTTAAAATCGTTTTTCGTGTACAATGATTTTATATTATTGAATTAAAATTGAACACATCCATTACACTATTACAGTGACTTCTCTAAAATCTAGACACCTAATGTACATCAACATCAGTGCTTTATAAACTTAATGCTTTTTTTACAACGCAAGTATAGAATTAAAATTTTTGAATTTTGATAATACCACGAAAACTTTCCACTTATTTCGTACCTAATTAATAATATAAAGTGTTAAATTTTTATACAATTTAAAGTTGAAACTTAGTTTCTCATAAGCAATTTTTACTGAAACCCAATACCTAGTCTCAAAAAAAAAAATAATATGAATTTTTTTTTTTTTTAGACATTTTAAATTCAAACTTCATAGTGTTATGAAGTTTGTTATTAAAACAAAGATTAGAGATTTAAGTTTAAAAAATGAAATTGATAAGTAAATTATTGGTGGAGCGCTAATATTATAGTGTAGCTACCTTCTATAGGACCACAATAGGACATATTGACATAAGTACCTCGTACGATATTCAATTTATTATTGCTATCATCTCTGAAATACTGAACCAATCTTTATGAAACTTAAAATAAAAAGGGTGCATAGGCCATAGATAAAGTTTGGAATTTCTAGATGTTGTCACATTATTATTATTAGATATTCCGATATTCGTCTTATCATAACATTTATGATAGGTAACACATTTAATGTATACGTTTTATAAGTCATAACGTTATGCACATTATTAAAACATCAACAATATTGCAATTTCGAATTTTCTATATAAAATGTAATACAATTTGTTCTCCGTGATTTTTTATTAGATACCTAGGTATTGGAATTAAAATTAAAAGTTGAGCGAAATTCCACAAAAATTTCTTTGATTTATGAGCGTCTGAAGTTTAATTATTAACGATTTAGGATTATTCAAGTGTATAAAACAACAATTTTCATCTTTCGTTTTAATTCAAAAACGGATAACCGTAGAATGTAGTTCACCAAATGTTTATAGTATAGAATTTTCTATGCCCGGTTTTTTTTTTTTTGCTATTTCTAGACATTTTGATTTTAAATTTGTTTTCTATAAACATAAACATCATTAAAACATTTTGCTTGATCAGAAAGCTTGAAAATAGAATACAAGATTCCTCGTAAGGTAGTGTTATTAAAGCAATTAAAATTAAAATATTAAAGATGCATGAGAAATTTTTTTTAAAAAAATCATTATAAGTTCAAATTTGGACGATATTAGATACTTAAACAAAGAATTTTAATAGTTTGGTTTAAATTCAAAAAAATATTATGTCTATAATAGGTACAAACATTAGTACATTACAGTATTACACGATGACATTTTCAAAACATTTAGATTAATAAATTAAAAGCTACCTATTTAATAGTATTTATTATTATAATATTTTGATTGTATTATACTATATTATATTTATATATGTATAATTTACATTATTTTTTGCCTATTTATACCTGCACAAACCTATTGATTCAAAATTATGGCAATAACACAATAAGTGTAAATAATAACAAGTCACTATTTAATATTAATAGCATAATTATTGTATAATAAATGCAATATTTCCAGTAAAAATGAAACCAACCTAACATAATACAGCTTACAAGTAGTAAAATAAATTACTTTTAATAGAAATATCTAAAAACACATCATGAAGATATATTGGTAGATATTTATAGTAATATTATAGACAGATTGTCTTCAGAATCTTTTTTCGTATCTATAGCCGTATGGGTATAGCTACAGAGATTTTACATCATTGAATTACAATGCATATGGGTACGTTACAGTGATCCACATCTTGCTACCTTTATTATTAATAAAAACGTTAAAAATTTTAATGTTGTATGTATAAATCTCATTTTCTATACAGAAAAGCTGGATGTAACATATCTCACATTTGAAAGCTTGATCTGTTAAATTATTTTTTACAGCATATTATATATTATTACCTATTACATGATTCAAAGTAACAAGCTTTTAGAAAACATTTTACGGAAGTTTAAGACTCTAGATAGTACCTAAATCAGTTTCTCAAAAATATGAATTAAATTAAAAATATAGGAAAAAAACATTAACTAGGTATACTTATATACATAAAATACTAATCAAATCGTAGTTTTATTTAATACAATACCTAGGTTTTCAATATTAATTATTTTCAATATACTATATTATTATAAATAAAAAAATAGATAGAATTGCAAATATTAATCCCTTTCAAAATCGTATGTAACCCGTCTACAATTGTTTTTAATGGGGTTCTATAAAGGCAATATTTATGATGTGAAGAAAATTAAAAATGTTAGAATACGATTTAAAAGTTGGTAAATCAAAATGATCACGCGCGTTGTATGAAACTTTCACCCTATGTTCCATTGTGCATTTTGTGCCTACTAGCTAGATACTCACTAATAAAATCTTATTAATCATATTATATCAATTAAATATAATTGTGGTAAAATAATTAATTCAACCTACATATTATATATTCTGTATTCACACAAAATATAAAAAAACGCATCATTGTAAAAACTAAAATAATGTCAAACCGAGAAAAGAACTTTTCAATTACCCAGAAATCAGTAAATCAGAAACCATAAATAGGTACCCTTATAAAAATATTATTAAACATTAAATATCTTAGCTAAATTCGTACTTCGTAGTACTCGGTATTCAAGAAAGTACACCTTTTCCAGATTAATACTAATATTAAATCACGTTAAATCTTAATAACCCGCATGGCCGCATTAATCGTTCGGTCGTCAATCATCGTGTAGTTGTTGTATTTTAGTCCAGTGTAGAACGCACGTTGGATGAGTGATGCGGTATAGTTTTTTCATAATAAAATATATTAAATTATAATTTTATAAATTTATAATGGAAAAAGTCATTCGAGAGGTTCCAGAGGTTCCAGAGGCGTAGGACGAAAGTTTAAGGATGATGATGGATACATTTATTGGAAAAATCGACAATGTCAAATGCATTTTACGGTTCGTTGTAAATCCTGGAGAGCTGGGTAAATTTAATAATTTAAAACAATTAACTTTATGTTTTATTATACAAATGGGTACCCATAATACCTTCCTTTTTCTTTTATATTTAAATATTTAGAAGTCATAAATTCGATTTTAAAACTCATTGTCATCCTGGTGGGTAGTAATGTAGTATCAATTTAAAATAACTATATTATGCTGACCAGTGATCTTGCTGTATTTTTTAAGTATATTCTAAATGGCTGTGCTATTAGTACCTACCTATGGTTAATGGTTATATTTTAATTATTTTCTTTTTTAGTTGTCGAGCAAAAGGCAGAGTGTTGAATAGTGACACGTCTAAAGTTATTCTGACTACATGCCATGAGACACATCCAGTAAACCAATTAGCACTAAATAATTTTAAAAAATATTTGTAACCAACGGGCACAGGCTGAACAAATATCTCTTCGGGTCATTTATAACGAAGTAAGTGTTAAATATTTTATTAAACACCAATTATACAGCGATGAATTTAATTGGAAAATAATTATCATATGATATATTTTTTTAAATGTTTTATTTTTACACTTTTATTGTCTCCTGAAAATATAGGTATGAAATGTAAATAATATTATAATGAGTAAGCATTCTTTCTGAATTTAAGATGATGTGAACGCACTATTTGTTTTCTCTCTGGCCCCCATGCCACAAAGAGAAAACTCATTCACGTGAAATGATTTTTTTATGTTTTTGAGTAAAATCACCCATCACAAAAATTATAGAGAATTATATTTTTGAGGGTTTATTTTTATCGATGTGTCTAAATACTGTCACAAAATAATTCAATAGACAATAAGTAGGGTTAAGTAAAATAATAATAAAAATAAAAATATAAAACTGATGAAAGTACCTTGAAAATATTATCCTCTAT
>NW_026083398.1:0-33646 GCF_020184175.1 Aphis gossypii
CAAAATGTCAAAACATAATATAAACATAATTTAAATTTAATATACAGTTCATTTAAAAACCTGCGAATGCGCGAATCATCATTGAATCAGTTATTACTGCACGCATATTAGATATATATTATATATATTATATTAGATTCATATACAATATATATTATCTAAGATATACATAGATAATATTATAAATTATTATATGATATGATTTACTGTGATAAGGTGTATCTATGCGACTCTGCCTTTGTGGAGGTCTCAGGTTATCACCGGAGCTCCCCAACTAACTACGGATTAGGACGAGGGCGCTTGGGAGTGAAAAAAAAACAACACGTCTCGAAGTAGCGATTGCAGCGCAGTTTTTATTTATTGAAAAGAAAAATAAAACAAAAATAGTTTGCTTCTTATGAGTGTGGAAGCGGAACCACAGAAAAAGGATCTGACGGTCGGTCGAGAGGTTTCTTCGTTTTTGGTTGAACGAAAAAAACAGGACGAATTATGGTGGTGGTGGGAGAAGTGCAGGATTTCTAGCGGAAGAATGCGTAGAAGGTAAGGTCGGAAGGCGGTCGCCGGCCTGAGCCAAGAAACACTGTGACCAACCGCCTTACAATGTTGCCGATGTCGGAGAGAAATTATGTGGGCGGCCGCGCCACACCTTTAATGTAAATGGTTGGCAGTTTCATAGATAATAAAGTTATGGGTAGGACACTAGGGCATATCGGTCTTATAGTATGGTAGCACTGCACTGTTCAAAACGATAGTTCAAACCAAGAATATTATCGATATAAATTTCGTTCAATTGAACGATTAAAATATTCTTATCGTTCGTTAGTTCGTCGTTCGTTCATCAACCAATCGTTCACTGAACTAGGTCGTTCGTGAACGACACATCCTACTCTATTATTCCGCTGACTGTCGTATCGTGCGTTTTCGCGTATTTTAAGTCGCCTGTATATTTCTATGCACGCATCGTGCTCACCTCTCGCATTACGCTCAAAACCTACTGACTTAAGCTCCTATTAATTAATATGTGTACCAATGAACAAAAAGCACAAAAACGTATAGAACACGACTTGATTTACATTTATAACCCAATTACTTTTTAACATATTATGGAATAATAAATTCATTCAAATTATATAGGTAGGAACATATGTGTATAACAAACGTGTTGCGTAGTCTGTTTTATTAAAGGTGACATTTTTGTACGATAGTTTGTGGTTCTTATATAGTTATATGTATATATCATATATGTAGGTATTAGATAATTGTAATCATTTTAAAACTTTTTAAGATATCAATAATTAAACAAAAAATTGTACTTAATTTTTTATTTTATAATTGATAATAATAATAATTAGCATGGATGTGTCTAGATACTTATTTCTTTTTCGCAGTTATTATATGTGGTGGATCTTTAATATCCGATAGAGAAACATTCGTCTACTGTACTGCGGATTAATTATCTCTGGCAATAAACATTCTTGATAAAAACTGAAATAAAATCATAGTATAGTTACATGTTGATTATCCTTATCATCTTAATATTTTATCTTCATTATATAATCTACTATTTATATTTTACACTATAAGGTACCTAAACAATTTGTATAGCATAGAATATAATATAATTTACAGATACTTACAGATCTAATTTTTTTTCCATTTGTAACCAAAAATCATGATCATACATCACTATTTCATGATTAGTTCATTTGTCAGAAAAAACGAAAAAGTGACATGACTTTTTTTTACAAATGTGCATCTGACCCTGTATCTGATAATAATAATTATTATCAGATTTTAATTTATGTTTCAGTGTTTTTGTCGTATTTTAAAAACGGCAACTAAAATTTAAAATTATAAAAAAGTCTAAAATATAATACAATTAATTTCATATTATCATTTTTATAGGTACCTTTTATCCTTCACAGCATCAATACAACTACAATAATCTTTGGCAGAATAGGGACATTTTATCTCAATTAATGAGTCATCTTCAATTATTAATCCATCTGAAAATATTATAAAACGTATTTAATAAGTATCTACGATTTAATTTAAATAAAATAAAATTTATTTATTAAAAATTATATTACCAGGCGTGGCGGCAAAATAAGACATATTCCATCAATAAAAAGACCACAAGACATTATTTTTTACCACTAATTTCTTCAAATTTTTTAATTGCTTGAGGTCCATAGATTTGCCATACTCCGTGGCTTTAGTAGAAAATTGATGGTATAGTAAATTGTAAACAAGTTTTTTACATGATGTCTGTGGTCTTCGTTTGCATATGTTACCAAAATTCGATGCTGTGAGACGGTTTCTTCTTTCGGCGTGCCATCGAGGAGAAAGAATTGTGTTGTTCTCTTGTTTCTTCTAATGTTATTCTACCATTTTCATCAAGAACAAGGGAACTTAAAAATGTCAGTTTTTTTGATTCTATATCATTTCTGTAAATTCGTCGACGAGAGGTTCAGCTACTAAACCATAATGCTCGTCTGGACCAAAAGTTGATTTTTTTCCATTCCTTTTTTTATAGGAAAAAGTGTTTTTCTTTTTAGAAAGAGCATTTTTTTTTAATTTGGCTTTCAGAAATTTTTTTCCAACACATCCTATATGAATAATTAATACATTAATTTACTAATAGGGAACTGTCAAAATTTTCGATGGATAATAGGTAATTTACGACAAGTTGAGCGCGTATTTGTATGCATTTTTGTATATTTATTCTGGTTGATCGTATGATATGCTAAGCGAGCAACAAATGTTTTTCATGATAGGAAGAATTTAAAAAAATGAAACTTTTTAGTGCATATATTTATGCATATTTAAGATTTTTTAGCGCATATTTGGTTGGTTTTTATGCATATAAATCAGTGCTTTAACGATAAGATTACGAAAAACGAGCGTTGATTAATATTTATTATTTATAAGCTATTTTGACATCTGTCAATTACTTTCTGATAAATTCAACAAGACAATAACTTACCTGGACTTATATCATTCATAGCATTTTATGTAAAGATCTCAACAGTTGTCCAGCAGTATTATGTGATATAACAGCAGCTTCCACTCGTGTATTGTATGAAGACGCTGAGAAAAGTTGATACGTTTTCCAGCTAAATGTTTGTTTATAATGCTGTTGAACTGCTCGCATACATTATTGTCTACGTTCATCAAAAGACTTAGCATTAGTTGTTAATCGTCCAATGATTTGTACAATTCTTGAACCATCCAGATGTTGTGCTTCATTCAATAAATTTTTTCATTTTCTTTCGCACCTTTACAAAAATAATTCGCATTGACTATGTTCGCCCAAAATGTGTTGAAAACTGTTGTTGATGTCTTTACGTAATCCTATATAAAATTAAATAATTTAAAAAAATTAAATAAATACAAATAATTTAAAATTACTTTAATTTTACCTATAATACCTACCATTTATCTTTTGACTTGTAGATTGATTTTGCAATTTATTTCTGTAATCAATTGATTTTATAATCGCAAATCTAAAACGCTTCAAATTATTTTGAATGTGTTTTCTCAAGATTATTGGATATTTGGTATTTTTTGTAACAGCCATTAATTTTGTCCCGTAGTTTCGTAATAAATGATTACGACATTTTATTTTTTCAATTATGAACTTGGGTCCATATGGCATACTCTCCTTTAAACGTTTTGTTACACTGGAATCTCCATCGCCTAAAAATAAAATATAAATTATATAGTTAAAATATATATTTTGAAAGCCTTGGTTCACTTTAAGTTTTTTTAGCGATTTTTTCGATTTTTTCCCCCCCAAAATATGTGTTTTAAAGCACTGAACACAAAAGTTATTCCGAAATTCTCGCAAATCATTATTTGGAAGTTATACCAAAAAAACTATAAAACATTAATTTTTTCAAAAATACGTGATATCTACAAAAAAAAACATCAAAAAACTACTTTTGATTTTTTTTTTTTTTTAATTGTATATTTTTTAAGATGGATGGAAATATGCATAAAGATTTTAATTATCGTACTTGCTGTTTAAAAATTCAAAAAATTATTAAAAAATTGAAGTCAAAATGTTTTTAAATTTTTTTATTTATTTTGTCAATATATATACTTACAAATCTTCGTCACTTCCATCTCGTTTAAGAAGACTTCACCATCACTTAACAATAATAAATTGTTTTTTGTATCGCTTTTGGGTCATACAGCTCACCAGCAAGTTTAAAAAATTCCGTCAGAGGTTCAATATTTAGTATACGACACCTTTTAAGAAACATAAACTTGGCTAAATATCCACCATAAAATCGTTTTTTTCGACAATATTGGGAAAGCGAAGCCTTGGCGTGACGCCACATTCCCTCAACATTATTTGTGTGAGCTCCTGTTTCTGGATTTTTGAATTGAATAGAATGATTCACCGTTAAGTGAACAAATCCTTCATCTTCCAAACATTGATAACTCTAATAAAACAAATTAACACAATATTACAACTCGATATTATAATTATATGCCTCGACAGTGACTGCGCGTGTATCGGCACTCGTCGCTACGCTCCTCGGCGCCGTCGCTTCGCTCCGCACAAATCAAAAATATCCCTCGATTTGTTATGCAAAACCACCTCATGTAGGTCACAGGGTAAAAAACTAAATGTATAAGGTATTTATAACTTTACCTTCCAATAATCGCTGATAATTGTAGTCCCTGGCAAGATCCAATCATTGATTGCTTTCAAAAGAGATCTTTATCTCGCTTTTCTACAGGTATTAAAAAAACAAGCTCAGTTCTCGCTGAACACCACCAAAAATCCATTGCCCATCTACACGATGCCCGCGGTTATATTTTCTTCGACCAAATTTAGACTCGTCAATTTCTACAACTTGACCGACTCCACCTATCACATTAATTAATGTACAAAAAGTGATTTAACTTTTAATTCTATAAGATAGTTAATTTTAAACTTACCTATCTTATTATGATTTGTAATCATAGCCTCAAAGACGACTTCTCTATGAAAAGATGACCAGTCTACAGCCGTATGTTGAGCAATTTTTATTTGTTTTATAATAAATGACAATGACACATTTTCTAACCACAAATATGCAAACGATACTATTTGGTATAACGACAAATGCGATTTATGAAAAAATGTATCTACGCGAATTGATCGATAATAGTCGCATTTTTTTTTTTTTGTTTATTTATAGGTGCCCTACATCTCCAACTAAATCCGTCTACAGAACGCACATCGGGGTATAATTTTAAATAATGACCATTATTACATTTTAACACACCTTCACGGGCCAACAAATTCCACGATTGCAATTTTTCTATTACACTTAATGAGACGGGGCCATTGGTTTTATGTTCAAATATATCATACAACTCAATAAAATAACAAATGACATTTTAAAATATGTTGTCGTAACTGTAACAAAAACTGTAGTGATCTGGAGTACGCATGTACTCACTAACATAGTAATCGTCAAACAGTAATATTTAATACGAAAATAAAACACTATCAGTTTTATTACCTTTTGAAAGTCGTAATTATAATAATCTTAATAATAAAAATAAAATAACATAATTAATAATAGGCGACAATCCAATACGAAAACGTAGGAAAGCAAAGTATACAGCGTTTGGCGAATATACATGGGGCGTGTAATACGTAAAATCGTAACCTTTGGTAAGATATAACTTCCAAAATAATGATTTGCGAGAATTTGGAATAAGACTTTTGTGTTCAGTGTTTTAAAACACACATTTTGGGGGGAAAAAAATCGAAAAAATCGCGTGGGAACTAAACTGCATTTATACCAAAATATATATATTTATTAAAAAAAGCAAGACATAACAAAACATATTAAAAAAAAAAATATTTTTACTATTTCTGTTTTATTAATTATACTTAATCTACTACGACTCGCCGAAACTTTAAATACTTATAAGTAGAGATAGGATGTTGATGATCACACAAAAATGCCCTAATACTCAAATTATTATTTTTGTTTTTATTTATTATTATTATCATTATTATAGAGATAATAGGTTTAAATTAATTAAAATATGAATTGTAATAGTAATAATGTATTATTTAAAGTATAAATTTAAATTTCAAGTTTAATTTACAATAAAAAAAATATATAAAATTATTAAACATACATTTAAAAATTAAAATAGAAAAAAAACTGGAAACTCGCTCTGCTGTATAGTAGAGTCGAGTGAATCTCGTCTTAGAGTAGGTCACTGTGATGAATGTGTTAAATTTAAATTCAATGATAAATCATTGACTGATTCTGAAACGATTTTAAACGCAGACATTTGTCAGCCCTAAAATATTTATTTTATGTCTTTTAGTGTTAGTAATTATGTTTTTTGACGGGTATTATAAAAATCCTAACTTCAAATGTATATAAAAAAATTGCATCTACGTGATTAAAAAAATTTGAATAATTTTTGAAAACTGTAAGACTGTAATTTTATGGAATCTTGTATAATTTTCAAATATTTTGTCCCAGCAAAATTGTTCTACTAATATTTATAAAAAAAAAAGAAAAAAAAAAAAAAGAAAATTTCAAATTATATTAAAAACATTCTAATTAGTTTTATTGTTTGTCTGAATGGAAATATAAAAAAATGACATTTTATTTCATAAAATTTTGACAAAAAAACAAAAAATGCAAATAATATGGTAGGTAGCTAAAAATGCCTAAAACTGCGAAAAAGTGCAAAAGTTATCAATATCCTATTACTTATAGTTATAAGTATATATTATGTTGATATTCAAAAAATTAAAAACTTTAAAATAAAAAGTTTAGGAATGAAAAAATATTTTTTTTTATACATACTTAATACTTATACAGTTCAATAATTATCGTTTGAGTACAGTCAGTACAGACTAAAACTATAAACAGTTAAATTGTACTTACCTTTCATTTTTACTACAGTCGTAATGACGCATGTGTGAAATATTTTTCATTTTTTATTTGTACATCGTTTTTTTGTATTTATTTTCTTATTTCCCATACTGTTTTATATAAAAATAAGTTGATGTATAACTAAAAAGCTTGTAAAAACGGAATACGCACAATGCACAAACTAATATTTTGAGTTTGCAATGAGTATAAAAACAATAATTTTACGCTCCCAAATATCGTATTCATAAACTCATATGTAACAGTGATAATAGTAATAACACTAATGTTAACATTGATAACTGTATTTGTGGTATTGATCGATGAGGAGGGGGACCTGTTAATAGTCTTCACCCTTCACTGGTCAGTAGTCATTAGTTAGTATTAGATTAACGACCTAACTGTAAGGTCAGAAATGTGCTTCTTAAATGTGTTTCTTTAATGTGTATTAAATAAGTAACTCAACATTGTCAGTGTTGTTAATAGTCAGAAGTGGGATGAACAAGAAGATGGATCAACAAAAAAACGACGACCAAAACGTTGGTGCAAATATCACGCTGAATAATGAAGGTAATGAAGGTAACAAATTATCGACGCCATGTGGTGAGGTTAATAACGACGGGAAGAACGCCGAACATGGAAGAGAAAATCCTAACCACAAAAAATATACAGACCACAATTATATCAATCATTTCATAACGAACACAAACGCGGTACCAACATCAACCGGTGGTATAGACCCGACGATGAAGGCGCTGATAGACCAAAATCAGGTATTGATAAACAGTTTGCTTACCATGAACTTGAGATTACAGGAACGTGATAAAACACCACCGTACGGACCCGAGTACACTGTTATGCCGAACTTTCTAAATACACTGCCCGAATTTGATGGTCGCGGTGACAAACAATCTGCAGAAGACTGGTTAGCGGCGATAGAGGGAGTTTCAAAATTGCACCGTTGGCCAGATGTTTTCAAAATGGAAACTGCGCGTTCTAAGATGACAGCCCCGCGAGCCATTGGTATGTTGGAAGAACATTTGTCACGTGGAATGATTTTGTTGTTCAGTTCCAAGGCACTTTGTCGGATCAAACTTGAATGTAGTAGAACGTATGAAGCGAATGTTGACAAGATCTCAAGGTATTCGGAAACAGTAGCCGATTATTTTCATCATAAACACAGGTTATGTCGTGAATTACACCTTTCATTTAGCGAAACAAAACAGCAGATTGCAGCAGGATTAAGATCACGCGATTTATGCTACTATCTACTTGCTAGACATCATGTCGACGAAAACAACTTATTCTCAGACTTAATGTCTTTTGTGCAAATTAACGATACACGATCCGAGTACTTCAAAAAATGATGTAATCATTAAAAAACCACCGTACACACATAAATCTGATGGGTATAGTTCAAAGACAAGTAACTCGAATACTAACACTACAATTGAAGATACAGGTAACACTAACGCAAAAAAATTTGTGAAGTTGCCACCACGGAATGATAAGGATGAACCACTTTGCTTCAACTGTTCTAAGTATGGTCATGTTTCAAGATATTGTTTAAAGCCTAAAAAACCAAAATGTACAAAATGTGGTAAGTTTGGACATGAAGTAAGCAATTGCACTACAAATACTGTTAATAAAGACTCATCATTGGTATCACTAATAAGTTTAACACCAAATAAAGTAAATGAAAAATATTTTTTTGACGCACTCGTTAATAAAATACCAGTCAAATCATATGTAGATACAGGGAGTCAATTGTGTTTAATGCGAAGAACTGATGCAGAGGATCAGGGGCTGGAGATTGAGTCGTTGCGGAATGACATAGAAGTGAGAGGCTATGGTGATGGAAAACTCCTGCCATTAGGAATTGCCACTGTACAGCTCCAAGTTGATCAAGCCACATCTCAAGTACCTATTCATATAGTTCCAGATGATGCACAAAAATATTCCGTTAATAATTGGCCAGCCATTCATCGAGCAGCCGCATATTGTATTAGTTAAACGCAGAGACACTGTGCGCATATATGAAGATTATAAAAAAAGTAATGATATATTTGGTATGGATATTCCTACTCTACCTCCTCGTGCGACGAGTTTGTGGCCAAAAAATCTGAAGTGATTTCACCAAACCACGTAGGTGTGATTGAAGTACGGTCAGATAATGAGTCACTTGATTTATATGTCAAAGCACAAGTTAGAGAAAATTGTTGCATTCCAAACTGTGTCATAACTACAGATGAGCAAGGTAATGCACGCATACCAATTATAAACTTTTCAACAACAGATGTACAATTTAAGGAAAATGAAAAAATAAGCAAAGCACTAGTTTGCACTGAAGTAAAGAACACTCATGTAGAGGCGGAAAAAAACGACAAAGTGTCAATTAAACATGGAGACCAACTAACCAATGAAGAAAGTCAAGCACTTACAGATTTAATACAAAAATATCGAAGTTGCTTCGCAATGAACATGAACGAATTGGGTATGGTTAGGGGCACAGAATGCGAGATAATAACAACTACAAATGATCCAGTTACTTTCCGACCTTACCGACTAAGTGACACGGAGCGAAAGTTAGTACGGGAGATGGTCGAAGATCTAAAGAAATGTGGTATAATTTCCGACTCAAACTCCATATGCTTCACCAATTTACTTGTTAAGAAGAAAGATGGGGAAGTCGATTCTGTGTGGACTACCGAGCTCTTAACAAAATAACGGTGAAAGATCGTTATCCGTTACCGCTCATAGATGAGCAATTGGACCGACTAACAGGTATGAAGTTATACACCAATCTAGATATGTTTTCAGGTTACTACCAGTTACCTATGAGTAAAGACGCCATAGAAAAGACATCATTCATAACTCCAGACGGGCAGTACGAGTTTAAACGGATGCCGTTTGGGTTAGCCAATGGACCATCTGTATACCAACGCATGATAAATCAAGTACTAGGACCTTTACGTTTTACTATAACGATGGTTTTCATGGACGATGTATTAATTCCTAGCCGAACGGTTGAAGAAGACTTACTAATTTGGAAACCATACTTAAGGTATTTAACGAAGCTAAGCTTACGTGAATTTAAAAAAAATGTAACTTTTTATGCACAAAAATTGAGTATCTGGGGTTTGAGATTTCGGAAGGAAGGAACCATATCACCAAGTAAACGGAAAATACTAGCTGTGACGAATTTTTCCTAGGCCGCGGGCGTGATGTTCAATGACGTCAGTATTTAGGATTGACTGAGGATATTTAGACGTTATGTACAACAGTATGCACAAATTACGAAGCCACTTACACATTTATTACATAAAGATGTTACGTGGGAATGGACCCAGGATCAAGAAAAGGCATTTGAAAAAACTAAAACAGGTACTTACTAATAAACCAGTGTTACAATTATATGATCCACTTGCAGACACGGAAGTACACTGTGATGCTTCGCAGCTGGGTCTTGGAGCAATTCTTTTGCAAAAAGATCAACAGCTTTAATGCATCCAGTTGTCTATGCTAGTCGTCAAACAACTACGGCAGAGCTTCGTTACCATTCTACCGAACTGGAAACATTGGCTGTAGTATGGGCACTTCAAAAGTTTTCGCACCTATTGATAGGAAAGAAGTTTAAGGTCGTCACTGATTGTGCTGCGGTTAGTAGTGGACTTTCAGTAAGAAAAATATTGTACCCAGGATAGCAAGATGGTGGTTACAAACAATGGATTTGATTTCGAAGTAGAGCACCGGGCTGGTGACAAAATGAATCACGTAGACGCACTATCTAGGAACCCGAATGAATGCGATGGAATGGTTGATGAGACAGAAAAATTATATGTCTTACTGAACACCATGAGCAATGAAGATTGGTTGACGATCGCACAACGTCAAGATAAGAAGGTGAATGACATCATAAGAATAGTAGGATTGGATGAGAAAAATATACTGACTAAAGCTGAAAAAAAGATACAAGATGAGTTTTGTGCGGTAGATGGAAATTATATCGCCGAAATGGTGATAAACTTCTGTGGTGGTGCCAGATAAAGCAAGAAGTCAGATCACAAGATTGTGTCATAATAACGTGGGACATCCGGGAAGCGAGAACACATTAGAGAGATTACGGCGTCATTACTGGTTTCCGTATATGAAGAGGTATGTGAAAGGATTTGTTGGATCTTGTCTTGACTGTCTCTATAACAAGGTACCTGGTGGACGACGACAAGGAGAGTTGCACATCATTGACAAAATTGGGATACCTTTCCATACAGTGCACGTTGATCACTTAGGACCATTATAAAAAGTAGATTGAATAATTTATATTTATTTGTGTTAATAGATGGGTTCACTAACTTTTCTATTTTAAAACCAACAAAGATGTTAAGAGTAATACTACCGCTAAACTAATGAGGAGATCATATCTACATTTGGACCTATGACAAGAATAATTAGTGACCGTGGAACTGCATACACTGGGAAGGAGTTGAACAGGTGTGTAAAACTCATAACATTATACATATAAGAAACGCAACAGCGACTCCGAGGGCAAACGGACAATGTGAACGTTTGAACCGAACTATCCTTTCTATGCTGACAACTACATGTACCACAGAAAACAGATTGGGATAAAGAAATAGGAAGAGTGCAGTGGAGTATAAACAATGCTCTCAATAAAGCAACTAAATCTACTCCTTTTGCTTTAATGTTGGTATACACCGAGAACGTTCGATGGTGATAGTGTGCAGGACCATGCAAATATAGTTCAAGGTAGTCTATGTGATCTATTAAAATTAAGAACTGCTGCACTTACTTCAATAGTTGAAGAGCAAAGAAGATCCAGGCTTATATAATACAGGGAGAACAAAGCTCATAATTATAGTGTTGGTGAATTGGTCATGGTGAGGCGCCAAGTAGTAGGGCAGTCAGGAGAATCAAAAAAGTTGGCACTCAAATATAAGGGACCTTATGTTATCATAGAAGTGTTACTCCATGATCGCTACCGGATCCAAGATCTACCAGAAATACAAAGGACACAAAAGTTCTACGAGGGTGTGGTAGCCACTGACCAAATGAAACCATTTGATAACACATCATATGTGAGTAGCGATGAACACCATGAAGAAAGTGTGAGGAACAGGGCAATGTTAGTGGCTGAGATGGAAATTCAAGAAAGAAAAAAATCAACATCAATAGACAGAACACGGTCCGGTCGAAAAAAAAAAGAAACCAAATACCTCAAGGATTATGAGTATATGTACATTGTTTATCTGTTAAAATGTATGTATTAGTTAGCTTGTATAAGTATTATTACAAGTATTTTGTTACGGTTGGTTACTATTAATTACTATTTGTGTTATTATTTTTTTTTTTTTTATATTATTATTTGTAAACTTTATATATTTATTGATACTATCATGCTTAACTTTATGAGGACAGAAGAGAAAAGGATGGCCGAATGTTAACATTGATAACTGTGTGGTATTGATCGATGAGGAGGGGGACCGGTAATAGTCTTCACCCTTCACTGGTCAGTAGTCATTAGTTAGTATTAGATTAACGACCTAACTGTAAGGTCAGAAATGTGCTTCTTAAATGTGTTTCTTTAATGTGTATTAAATAAGTAAACTCAACATTGTCAAGTGTTGTTAATACTAATAACCATTTATATTTTAAGCTGCGTTTACATATGAGCGCGAGTGCGAATAAGCCCAGGCGAGCGAGAGCAAAACACGAGCACTGTGCGCTATGAGTAAACACTTTACGCGAGCCGCTCTAACTGGCTCAACTTTGTTCACTGAAATTATTATTTAAATTCAGTTGACGGTTGTTACTTGTTCATCGAGGTCTCGTCTAGGTTTTGTATTTATCCTCAGTTTTCTTTAAAATGGAAAATAACCAGTTAGTAAAAAAGCGTACAATAATCGCTAGTGCAACATTCATTATTTTGAATTCAATTATAAAAAAAAAACAAAAAAACAAACAAACAAGACGTTGGTGGATTACTCAGCTGTTTAAAAACAGAAATGAACACGGTGGGGTCAATTTAATTAATGATTTACGGTTTCAAGAGAGTGGACAGTTTGAAAATTTTTTTCGTATGGCAAATTCTGACTTTTTATATTTAGTGTCATTAATTCGTCCACACGTCGAAAAACAAACCACGTATTGGAGAGAACCCATAAGTGTAGAAGAAAGATTAGCCGTCACTTTACGCTTTCTGGCTACTGGAGACTCGTATACTAGTCTACAATACACCTTTAAAATTTCAAAGTCTACAATATCTAGTATAATACCAGAAGTATGCATCGCATTAATCAACGTACTTTCGAGCTTTATCAAGGTAAGAATTAAAAGTAATTAATTAGTCATAATTATAAAACAGAGGATATGAAATTCTAAAAAATAACTACCTATATATGCAATAAAAAATTATTAATAATAATATTTTAAAACTAATTATAATATTCAACAAAAAGCTTAAACAAATAGAAAAAGTTCCCCTTCTTTATTAGTATATCAAATATACACATAAATACTTAAAAATTAGTTTTAACAAATATATTTTGTGTGTGAATAAAAAATAAAAAATAAATTAAAACCTTGAGTTAAAAAAAAAAATAAAAATATTTTCTTACAATTCTTGTAATATTAGTAACTTAAGTACCTAATAATTTAATAAATATTAAAATAATAATAATTGTTCACAAAAGTAGGTATATAAAATCTATTAAATACCTATTTCATTTCAGAAGTGCTTTGAAAGTGCAATTCAGGTATATTTAATTGAGATGTAGGCGTTGATGTAAATCCTGATGTAGATGTTTGTGGAAAAGTGTATAAATTATAATTGTCAGAAAAATGTTGAACTTGAGGATTTGATAACGTTGAAAATGGTAAACATGTAGATTCTGGCAATGAAGAGTGTTGGAAAGTATACTGTGTGCGTAAGTTGCTATCTTTAGAATAACTCTGTATTCCCAGACCAGGTATATTTGATAATGAAGCTGGAGAAGAATTTGAGTCGATGTAGTGTATATTATGTTGATTAGTGTTTGTTTCATATTTTCCAAGATCAGCATCAAGTAATAATTTATTTATATCGTGTTCGAGAAGCATTCTAGTTCTAGGTGTATATTTTTTTAATTTGCTTGAAATGTAATTACAATACAAATCGGTCTCATCTAATGTTTTTATCGGTTCTTCTACTGTTTTTTTTAATAATTGTAAAGCCTCTTCAATCCGTGCATCATCTTTTGATAATTTTTGTTTTTTTGATTTTTTGGGGGGCACATATTCATTTGATACGTCTATAATTTCATCATGGTCTGGTTCAGACATTTCATTAGTAAGATTCATATCATCTGTATCATTATTATGCAAATCAATATTTTCAGTTTCATGTATACTCTATACAGTAAATAAAAAAAAAAAAAAAAACAAAACAGCATTAACTTAAATTTTTATATTATTTATTTTATAAAAATAAAGATATTATAGTACAATAAATAATTGAAGCTTGCCCCCCCTCTGCAAAAAAGTTTAAATCCTATTAATTTGTTTTTAGTTTTAATTTATAGTAATGGTGATAAAAAAAATTACGCTCATTAAAAAATCTTGAAAATGTACTAAAAAATAATAAGTGATTTAATATTTTCGCAATATATGTATTATATTTGACTATAAACATTGATACATTTAAAATATTTTTAGATTAATTTTAAATTACAATTTCTAAACAATAATATAAATTAAAATATTTTATTATAAATAAAAAATCTATACTGACATACGACCCCCTCTCAAGATGGTTATTATTTAGATCCTCTATATATGTATAATAATGTATTGTGTAATTCAAATTTAATACACCCATCACAGTGACCAAGTCATTGAAGAGGTACACTCGACTGCTATTATACAATACAGCTATTTCCTCAATTTTTTAAAAGAATTTTTAAATTTTGTTTTAGATGCCATCTAATAAAGATGAATGGAAAAAAGTTTCTGCAGCCTTTGATGAAAACTGGAATTTTCCCAATTGCTTAGGTTCTATTGATGGAAAACATATTGTCTTACAAGCACCAATTAATAGTGGCAGTGAATTTTATAATTATAAGTCATTTTTTAGTATAGTTTTATTCGCCTTAGTAGACGCAAATTACAATTTTTTATTTGTAGACATTGGGTGTCAACGTCGAATTTCTGACGGTGGATTATTTAAAAATACAGAACTCTGCAGAAGAATGGAAAATAAAACTTTGAATTTACCCGATCAACAACCTTGCCTGGCAGGAATATACATAACCATATGATTCATTGGCGATAAAGCTTTTCCACTAGGTGAAAACCTCATGAACCATACAATATTTGGTATTCACCTAAAGGGTCAATTAAAAGAATCTTTAACTATAGATTAAGTAGGGCAAGAAGGGGTAGTCGAAAATACGTTTGGAATTGTATCTTCAGTTTTCAGATGTTTACGAAAACCATTATTATTACAACCAAAAACGGCAGAAATTATAGTTATGGCTATCGTCCATTTACATAATTTTTTAAGAAAAAGCTCTGCTTCAACAATATTTACTCGCCATCAGGGACTTTGATTTTGAAGAAAATGGAAAAATTATGTCAGGTTAACTGGAGGTTGAACGAAGAAGGAATGACATCAATGTTACCTCTAAGAAATTACCACGTAGAAATACAACTGGGCTGAAGAAATAAGAGATGAGTTCGCCGATTTTTTTATAACTAATGGTAAGTGACATGGCAAGATAATTATGCTTAATCTATATTAAATTTGATTTGATTTGATACCGAAATTTTATATAAAAATAATGTATTTAAACAATACTTATTTGTTTTTTTTTTTATTGTAGTCGTTAAATTTTATACGTGAACATATACTGAGGAAGATTTTTTTGAATTACTGATAGGTTTTATTTTTGTGTACTTACCTTACTATAGATCTAGTTCATAATGTTACATAAATAATACGTAACACAAATTACTATACTCTAATATTTTAAATTTAATTAAATTAAATGTATATTGTAAATGAGGAAATGTCTATACTCTATACCTATATAGCATATATATATACCAATATAATATAGGTACTTAACTAATATTACAGTATTATTATAACTATGAACTTACATTTATTGTTTTCCTTGGTTCGTCTTTGTCGTTTAAAAACTGCATATGCATAAATCCAAACCATTTTGTCTTATAAATATCATCTCGACCTAAGTTAACAATATTGATGTAAATAAAATTTAAGAGCGTCTTACAATAATTCAAGCATTACGTTACATTATTTCTAAATAATTATTTTAATACCTTGTTAAAATATAGAGTACAGAGAAAATTATAAAACATTTATTACCTTTTCCTGTACGTAATGAATTTTTGATTTTTGATTTTTCTCGCCTGAATGACCCCAATAGACTGGTCATTTTTTTTTTAATGACATCTTCATCTTCAGCCATTTCTTTTCCTATGCTTTTCCATGCGTCGTTTTTCAAATTTTTATTATAATGTTGCACATTTTGAGCATCACACCTATGGGATGGCTGTTCATATAGCTGTATTAATTTTATATATTTATCTTGATCCAATAATAGACATTATAATTTATATAAATCTAAACTTCGATTAATGTAACTGTAAAAACTGTATTGTAACACGTGTACTGAACACCTGAAGTATATATAAATGATATAAACTATTTTCACACCGATTTTGTCAATTTATTAAATTATTATAATATATAAAGACAATAATCACAATCACAAATACTCACAAAAAATTAAATTAAAATAGAACGTTTACAAAATATGTTATATATTATAATAGGACTATATTAACTAATGTACTAAAATATTAATCAAAATTTATATTAATAACATTTAAAAACTTATACCAAAATTATACATTAAAATTTATAAATTAAATGTTTATGTAAACAATTATAAAGGTTAATATTTTCAAAATTATATTTGAAGTCCCTGGGTGGCAAATACACTGTCTTACCGGCATGGGAATGCCCATGTTATTCCTACTTTTATTTAATTAAATTAGGTAATAATAATAAAATAAATAAATACAACTGTTAACTAGTAATTATTTCATTATATTTAAATGTAATAAATCTGTTATAGCTATTTTTTATGCTTTATGAAGGCATTTGAATAAAATAAAATAATAATTCAATACAGTAAAACTCTATTTAGCTCTTAAATCCGTTCGAATATGACGAGCGAATTCAGCTCAAATATCAATTAAATCCTTTGATGCAACAACCATGATACCGACAATCTTTGGCTCGCGGTATTATGTGGCTCGCGAGCGAAAAAATTTAAACTGAGCCGCTCAGCTCACCGTTTACAACACGAGCCGCTCAGTGCTCACTCGTGCTCGCGCTCATATGTAAACGCAGCTTTATAATATGATTATTATCGTATGTATGATTTTCGTCAATTATCGAAAATATTACGGAGAGAAATTTGTCTCGTTTGCGTAGGTGCATATTTTAGTTTTTATTTTAATCGCAGCGGGACTAGGTTGCGTTGTAGAGTGGGGAGGACTGCCGCCACCCAAACCAACGTTGGAATTCATAGTACCACTAGGAGCAGCACTAGACGGGAAAATTTCACACGTAAAAACATGACTTACTAGATTGAAAATAATCGATCCAGAATGGTTTTAGGGAAAAAATTCAAATAATCAAAATTAAAGAAAATAATATTTTTAAAGGGCATCTCGGAAGAATTTCTTCATTATTTAAATTATAATGCTCAAACAACAGTTTAAAGTAATACATTATTTCAACAATTTCAATTAACTGTAACTTTTAAAAAAAAAAACTTTTTTGAAAAATTGCTCCGAGCCCTCGGCCTCGGTAATGTTATTTTCTTTAACTTTGTTCCGGGTGTGTTTAGCTGTAAAAAACCATGTAGTAAGTTATTTCTAATCAAAATGGTCATGTTTTTGATACAAAAAAAGGGTGGTATTGCGTCCTCTTAACACGTTCGCTGCGTAAAACGCCAATTGGCGTCAATAGCGTCACTGTCTATGTGCGATCGACGCCAATTGGCGTCATCTGATATACCGATTTTGATATGCTTATATTTCAGTCAGCGTTAGAACCTGTGCTATAATTTTATGTCAGCGTTGTCTACAAACATTGTTAAATATAATTTTCAAAACAGTTTCTAAATATAGCTATTTGTTTTATTTACCGTACAATATAGTAAAATTTCCATTTTCATTTATGTTAATGCTTTTATTGAATATTCGTGAGTCTATATTTATATTTAGTTTATTATTCTTTTGTCATTCAACCAGTACGGACGTATATCAAGTGAGTGGTTTTTCTATATAATTATACGGTGCGTAATTACGTAAAACACATTTGACGTATATAATTCTATTTTTCATTGTTTTTTGTCAACTATTTATTTTATTAAAATTTGAATATGAATCACTATCAATATAGTTCTGATAATGCTAGTTCATCTCGACCCAAGAGAGCTTGTAAAAACATTGAACATCGTGCTACTGAAAAAGAAATTGAAAAACTTCTTTTTGAGTCTGATGACAATAATGTTGATTATTCTGATTCTGGCAGTGAATATTTTGGCGAAAGTGATTCCGATTCTTCGCTGACCTCGGATAATGAAAATGAAATATCTAATGAACTAAATAACGAATATCCCGAAACTATTACAACTAATAACACTTGGACAACAAACGAAATTGATTTTTTATTTTACGTTTGATAAACAACCAGGATTACTTGTTCCAATACCCAGAAACGGAAAACCTATAGATTTTTTTTTTATGCTTTTTGATGAGAATTAATCGAAATTTTAGTTGAAGAAATAAATAGCTATGGAATCTGAATTTTTACGCGTTGGTGCTGCTGAGCGTTCTCGTATATCTCAATGGAAACCTACGGACCGCGATGATGAAATTATAACTTTATTTGTTTAATCATACACACTGGGACAATCAGGACTAAATCGATTAAACGATTACTGGAAAAAACATCATTTATTAATTTGACATGTTTTTCAAATTATATGAGTCGCGATCGCTTTTTTATTACTTCGACTAGATGTTTTCATTTTGCCCAAAATCCTACCAACTACTCTGAAGATATTCCTATTGATAGACTTTTCAAAATTCGTCCTCTATAAATATATTTCAATACCAAAATGAATAATATTTATTACCCAAATAAAGAAACTTTCACTCAATGAGTCAATGATATTGTGGGAGAGGTCGACTGATTTTTCGACAGTATACACAAAATAAACGCCATAAATATGGTGTTAAATTGTATATGCTTACGGAACCAAATGGGACTTATTATAAAATTTGCTGGTGTATACGGGGTTTTAGACGATCTAGGAGGTAAAGGTCATGCTGCAAACGTAGTACTACATCTTATGTCTGAAAAATTGAATAATGGTCATTCAGTCTATATGGACAATTTTTACAATAGCATTGATTTAGCTGAACAATTATTACAAAAAAAAATTACTGTACGGGCACATAAGATCTAACCGAAAACATATTCCTGAGGCCGTAGTAAAATCGAAATTAAAATCGGGGGACACAAAGCAATGTATTCTAATGCGTAATGGTTGGTAAATGGAAGGACAACGGGATGTTATGTATATTTCTACTGAATTCAAAAATAATTGATACTTTCAAAAAATAAAAAGGGTAAGGAAAAACTAAAACCAGAACCGATTGCAAATTATAATAAATTTATGAGTGGAATTGATCGGCAGGACCAGATGGACAGTTACTATCCGTTTTCGAGAAAAACCATTCGTTGGTACAAGAAGATAGGAATACATGTGATCCAAATGTTGTTATTAAATTCTTATAATCTGTACAATCAATCACAAGTCGGATCTAAGATGACACTCTATGATTTTCGTTTGTCTATTCCACTGAACTGTATACTATGGAACGAGCATTGAGAGAAAAAAACCGTATCACCATAGTGGGCCGCCATATGCAGTCCTCTCATGGAATAAACAATTTATCTTATCAATTATCAGCGCAAAATTTTGAAATAATGTTACCGCCTACTTTCAAAATTACCCATAAGAGGAAATTTGTAGAAATGATTTATTCTTCTCCGAAAATGCAATTCCTGAAAGTTAAACTCTTTTGTTGGAATTAGCATAATTGTCCAATCTCCATTATTCTTTGTCATATTTTAATAAAATATAGTACTTAATACTTTGTAGTATTGAATTGTATATTTTATTGCACTTGTAATTGTTATGGTTATAGTACAGTGAAATAAAGTACATGTATGTATTAAATTATTTAAAATTACATTTACCACATAAATTATATTATTTACATTACATTTGTTGCAAAAATTAATATATTGCCAAAAATGCCAAATATGGTTCGAAAGTGGTGTACCTGGTTGCAACCAAAAATATTAAAGGCTGGGTGTTGTTCAAGTAAGTACTTCAATTAAATATTTTTTTTATTTTTATTTATTAAGAGATTTTAACTTAAAATTATTATATCTCGACAATTATGTACACGAGACTAAAATAAATATAATTTGGTAAAGCTCACACTTTTAAATGGTATTATGTACTTATATAAAATTATATAGAGTTCCATTTCATGATGTTATACGGTCAGAACAATGGTTGAATGTAATTGGCATCAACGAACATAGTAATAAAAATTATTTGTTTGCGAAAAAATTTTTAAAAGTTGTGATTTTGATCACAACCGAATTAATGTAATGATAGGAAATTGAAGCTTGTTGCTGGCCCAGTTGTTTTTGCCCCGGTACTAAACAATTTATTTAAAAATGTATAACAACAATTGTTATTTAATAATATTACCTACATATACGATAGGTAATGATGAAGTAGTAAATGAAGAACAGGCAGTAATAATTATGGAATTAACATTTGATGTTGAGGTAAAAATATATCCATCAGATATTTTGAATCTTGTGAATCTTTACTTAAGTTTAAAATAATTTGTTTAGGAAATCAAATTGAATAATTATGGTATCAGTAATGAAAGTTTGGCATGGATAGAAATGAAATAAATAACGAGATTGGTAATGAAAATTTACCAATAACTCCAAAAAATTTTATTTCCTCAAGTAATAAACCACATAAGACATAACATTAAATAGCATTAAGTTAAAAGTATACATAATAAATTATATTTAGTAGTGCAGCTTTAGTACAAATACCCCAGAATATTTTTTTTTAAAAAATAAGGGAAATATGTCTATTTAATAAAAAAAAAATATAAATACACATACTACTTATAATGTATTATATATTAGGTGGTGTGGTAAACTTGTTTTACATATATCGTATAAATTATAAATAATTATTTTATACGATAATTAAGAAATAAAAATGTAGTAATATAATACAATTTAAATAAATAATTATTATTTATTATGTTTAACAGCCTTTGGTTAGAAATCCAGAAACCTCTTGTGTTTATTGTAGTAAAAGACATGATATTTGAGAGCCAAAGAATATTATACTAAAAAACTAGCTGAAATAAAAAGAAGAAGAAAGTAAGCTACCTTTGTATTGTCCTTGTGAAAATAATAAAAACCTCAACTCAAATAAACAATTGATGAGTATGTTTCAAATTAAAAAATAGTTATAGCCTTATGGGTTTAATTATATTTTTAATTAATTTATAGCACTGTCGGATACATGTAATGAAAATTTTTCTACATTAACTCCAAAGTCACTAGCAAGACGTGCTTTTATTCTTGACCATTCATAATATCATCTCCTTCAAAGTTGATTAAACACAAAATTAAAACCTCCAAAAATATAAAAATAGTCAACTAAGTCAAGGAGAATGGTAAAAAGTGTAGACGTCAAATAAAAATGATTAAAAAATTAAATTGTTATTAAGTAATCTAAAAAGGAAATGTGGTGTTCAACAAAAATAACATCCTATCTTGAAAATACATTCCCAACAGCCATGTCAGAGATATTAACAGATATAAAAAGGGGGGGGGGAGAAAAGTTATTCGCCATCATTAAGAGCTTTTGCTCTAACTTTAAATTTTTACTCACCCAAACCGTATAATTTTGTCAGAGAACAATTTGGTTTAAGCATTCCTCAGCAGCAACTCTAAGATCATGGTACCACGAAATAAAGTAGAAGAAGGATTCACAGAACAATCATTTACTGCTCTCAATATAAATCCCTAGAGTATAGACAGAATGGTAAAAATTTATACTGCTCAATGATATTGACGAAATGCATGTTAAAACGACAAATTGAGTGGGATGGAAAAAAATTACACGGTTTTAGTAGTATCGGTAATTGAGTACATCAAGTGATCCTTACTTAGAGCAGCTACACAAGTCTTGGTTATTTTAATAGTTGCCCTTGATTCTTCATGGAAAGTTCCAATAGCTATTTTTCATATAAAGGTCTAAATGGAAAAGACAAAGGAAAATTAATATTAGAAGCTTTAAAAAACTTTATGAAATTGGTAAGTTTTTTTATAAATTTATAAATAAATAAAAAAAAGCTCCAATTTTAATATTTTACTTTCAGATATTCAAGTTCCGTCTTAACTTTGATGGTCCTGCATCTCATTTTTCTATGGCCCCACACATTAGGAGCTAATTTATCAACCACAAACATGATAACATTTTTTCCACATCCAAATGACCCAAAAAAATTAGTTCACTGCATAATAGACCCTTGCCATGCTTTGAAGTTAGTAAGAAATGCTTGGTCTTCAATGCGTGTGATTTATGATGGGATAATAACAAAATTGACTGGGATACATTGAAAAATTTGTTACTCTTACAAGAAAATGAAGGACTTATTGCTGGTAATAAGGTGAGGAGGAGGAGACATTGGAATGGAAACAATCACCAATGAAGTGAATATAGCAGACCCAAACTTTAAGCTCGAGTGTTGCAGATGCTTTCGACTTTGTGAAGAAGCCTTAATATGAAAGGATTTGAAGACAGCGAGGCAACTACTCAGTTCATACGAACAATTGACAGATGGTTTGATATTCTCAATTCCAGAAATCCGCATGGTGTTGGTTATAAAAGTTCATTAAGATCTACAAACATTAACCAGAGAATAAAAGATTTAATGAAATAAAAAATTATATATAAAAATAACATGGGGACATGCAAAGGATTAATGGTTGAACATCCAAAAAAGACTGGGTTTTTAGGTAAATTTAAAAATATATTTTACCTATATAATTAATAACTATGTTATTTATTAAAAAAAAAATATTTACAGAAATCACTAATTAGAATTTATTTGACTGAAAAATGATTTAAATAGAAATTGTTTTAGAAAATATTATAAATGTACCTAATCTAGCTATACTTTTTTTTTATTTACAGGAATAGTAATTCATCAATAAGTGTTGTATATATATAGAAAAGTAATCGAGCAAAATCCTGATCAATTTAAGTATCTACTTACCTATAAAATGTCTCAGGATCTATAGAGCTATTTTTTAATGCCATAAGAGCACGAGGTGGATGGTGTGTAAATCCAACACCCAGACATTTCAGTGCTGCATACAAAAAATTATTAAGAATCATTGTGTCAAATCATCGGTGGAAATGTTGAATCTTTGGACCAAACAGAATTCTTTTTACAACCGTGTGCCAGTAGCTAGATTTGAAGATACACTGCCAAATATGATACTTATCTATATCTAATGATAGAAATGTAAAGAATTGTTAAACTATGAAGATATTAATGTTAAAGAAGATAATATGAGTTGTTACCTGATTTTAAATTGATCATAATAGAGAAATTCTAAAAGAACTCTATGATATAGGCTTAGAAATGCCACCGAATTATTTGTACTTAGTGAATTTTCAGAGAATGCAGGCTTTAGTTGCAGGATATGTTGTTCAAATGGTAAGTTAAAATTTTATTTAATCAAAACTGGTAAGATTAATTAAATAAAACATATTGTAGGTTAGCAAAACGACTAAAATGTCATGAGTGTATAGCAGCATTTATACAAAGGAAACTTAGAAGAAAATCGCGTGTGCTTCTTATAATACAAAAAGCCGAGTGGCCTTATAATACAGCAAGTGATGTTATAAACTATTGCCACATGACAGAATTATTAATCGCCAAGTATTAAATGACATTGCAGAAATAGGTGAACATGATTTTCACAAAATTTAGCATTATCTGTTTTCAGTCGCCTAAGTCAAAAAAATGTATTTAATCAGCTAAATGCACATTCCTTTGATTCTGAAAAAAACCATATTCCAATTTTAATAAAAACAATATCATTATGTTCATAAGAATAAGAAACTTTCATGAAACCAAAAAATTAATATAAATATGATAGGCAAAAACAAACGTAAACTTTTAACTAGATTAGCAATATACAAAATGTTTAAAATTTAGCAAGGCAGTATAAATTTATTAATTAATAAAAATTATATAATATTATATACAATAATACCTACCAATAGTAAAATAAAATATAATTACCTATGTCTTCCATAGTTATATCCAATTTATTTCCTGTTTTCATTACTTTAATGCAAAATTTATATGAAAATTATACATTATAAAAAAACGCACTGCACCACGTCTACATTCATGCACCTTATGGCTTATACTTGTTGAAGTTATAAGATCTATGACTATAGGTACTACGTTTTACTTATGAAACGATGTAGATCTTCTCCACATCGAACTCATAAAACTACATTATGAAATATTACTATTCACTATTATAATAACCCACTATTTATATTATTATTCAATTACTAATGCTAGTAGTAATTTAATTACGAAGTATGAACACGTGTATAACTGTATAACCGTCAATGGCGTTAAATGTTAATATTTAAATAACTGAAAAATGCAAATGTATTATCATAGATATATAATAATATATACATATTCTATTATATACCTGTGATTATTCTGTATAATCATGTTATAACGTGATATCATTGATATTTGGTATTGGATGAGATAATAAAATAGTCTTATCCATGAAATATCATGGAAAGGAACATTTGCAGACTCAATATGGCGGCCTCTAGGAGTGTTACACATTTTATATTAGAACGTAAACACAATGCGCGTTCCATAGTATACAGTTCAGTGGTCTATTCTCAGTGAACTTTTACCAGCATATCCAAAACCAAGACAAGATACTAAAAGAAAACACATTCCAAAAACACACGAGGTAGGAAAAAATGGAAGGGCACTTCGTAAAAGATGTTATGTTTGCGCAAGAAAGAAAATCCGAAAAGATACCTCATATTTCTGTCCAACTTGTCCAGATCATCCAAGTCTTTGTCTAGAACCATGTTTTACTAAATTTCATCCATAATCTTTTTATATATTTATTAAATATTATTATTATTATTTTAGATTCTGAACGAAGTGATGAATGTATTGATTTTACAATGATGTGTGTTTTTTTTTTTTTTTTGTGTCTGTGTACAGCATAACTAGTCGAAATAATGTTCCAATTTCAAACTATGGGGGTGGTTTCCGATGTAAAAGTGAATATCCTTGGTGCATTATAGAGGTAAAAAGTTAACATTTTCCAACAGTTTTCAAAAAAATCGAGAAAAACAAAAAAAAAATGACGGAAAAACGGCAATTTTTACGCAAAACCAGTTTTCGACCAAATCGATTTTTTTTATGGTTGTAATTCAAAAACTAATCACTGAAAATACTTGAAATTTTCACCAAATGTTAATGTCAGCGGTATCTGTATATAATTAAATTTTCAAAAAATTTTGACTTTTTTTGAGTTATTTATAGACCACTGAAATTTTCGATTTTTTTGAGAAATTTTTTTTAAAGTGTCGATAAAAAATTTTTGGATGACCAAAAAGTTTTGAAAATTTAATACAAGGTTCCTTATGAGTTGTTTTTAATGTAGCTAAAAAAAATTAAAAATCGTTAGTCACAATTTTTTTTTATAAGAGTTTATAGTTCAAATTTTTACGAAATCTGTCGAAAACGCGAAAATTTGCAAGTAATTTTGAAGTTGAAAAATCATAAAATTTTTTTCTTTTATAACTAAGTTTTGAAAATTTGGTACAAGGTTCTCCATACATTTTTCTTCAAATATCTGTAAAAAAACCTCTACCGGATTCAGACAAAAAATTTTTATGAGTGTTTGAAATTTAAATTTTTACAAAACCGCGCTAAATAACGGTTTAGCCTCAAACGATTTTTGATATTTGTTATAATTCAAAAAGTATAAGTCGTAGATACTTGAAAATTTTACCAGTTATTTAGATTGGCATTTCATTTACTTGATTTAATTTTCAAAATATTTTGAGTTTTTTTGAGCTATTTATAGACAACTGAAATTTTCAATTTTTCTGAAAAATTTTTTTTGAAGGGTCGATAAAATTTTTTTGGCCCTATCAAAATACTTGAAAATTTTATACAAAGTTCCTCATATGTTATTCTTATAGTGATTAAAAAATTATAAGAATACATAGGCACAATTTTTTTTTATTAGCATTTGAAGTTCAAATATTGACAAAAATTCGTCAAAACCATGAATATTTGCAAATTATTTTGTAGGTATATTTCATAAAAATTTTTGTATAAGTAGCAAAGAGTTGAAAATTTAATACAAGGTTTTTCATAAGTTTAACTTACAATTATTATAAAAGAACTTAAATTTTGTTGTATTCAGGCCATTAAAACATAAACCACTTTTTTCACCAACCACTAGAAATTATATCCTAGGCTGACAAATCATCTCCGTTCAGAATCGTTTTTCGTATACAATGATAACTATCATTGGATTCAAATTTAACACTCCTATAATATATAATAATGATCCATACGGCACCTAATGTACAGCAGAGCGGTACTCACTTACCCGCTTTTTATGGTATAAAATTATGCAATTTAATACAACTGTACAAATTTTGTTACACAATTTGTTTTTAGTTTGAGCTATAAGAGGACCAATATATAATTAATCCGGGCTTGCAACCACCTAAAAGTTTTTTTTTTTTATCTTATGAAAGATAATGACATTTTGCACCTAATTAATTTAATAATATAGATATTTAACCAATAAAGAGATTTAAAATTTTGCTTTTATCCATAAAATATAAACTGTTTAAGTATACATAAATAATTGTTTTATTAAAGCAGGTTACACTGTAAGTTCATAAGTATAAATGGTAATTAAGTTAATAATTTTAATAACTGGCTACTATTTTTCGCAAAATTATTTATAACACTATCAGTGTTAATTTCAATATCTTGTTCGCATGCAATGCGCATTAAGCCTTCTAATCTAGACTCAGCCATAGTTGATCTCAATCTAGTTTTTACTAATTTAAGTTTTGAGAAACTGCGTTCGGTCGAAGCACTGGAAACAGGTAATGTCACTGCAATTTTGACCAGCATGTAAATATTTGGTAGTGTAAATCTGATATTTGAACTGCAAATTAATTTGAATATATAAATAAGAGAGCTGCTATTAGTAAAATCTTCAATATGGTCTTTAAGAATTAATTCTTCATCAGACTCTGAATCAGAATTATGGGATTCAGAATCAGAATATGTTTTATTATCTTTATGAAGATATTTTGGAAGACAAATGGTTTTTTCTAAATCAGAAAAACAACTAACAAGCCATATGAATTCTGTCCTTAACATTTCTGCATTAAAATACTTAGAATATATTGATGCTACACTTTCAAAGGCATCACTAGGTAATTTTTTATTATCCGTTTTTATTTCTAAAATCCTTTTTTTAGTTATTAGTGATAAATCTTTAAATATAGACAGAGTTGATTCATTGAATTTTTGACTGATCTGACTGTATATGATATCAAGCACTACATAAAAAGTGTGATACTTAAAATTAGTCAAAGGGTCAGAAATTGGTTCATCTATTGCTTGTTCTCCAGGCATCATTTTTCTTTTTCTTGTTCGTTTTTGTGGTAAAGGAGTAAAATGTTCATCTTTATGGTTTTCAATGAATTGCTTCACTTCAATAGCAATTGATTTAAAGTCTTCGCGGAGCTTTAATAATTGTTCTTTTTTAGATCTTATCATTGATGTTGCTGTGATAAGATCTACATCTTTTGCTTGGAAGGTTTTGCTTAATGGATCAAGTATGGAAAAAATATGTTTAAATAAAAAACATGTATACAGAAATCGTTCAGATTGAAAATATGAAAGAAATGATGATGCATCTGATGAAGCTTCTGATGTCCAGATATCTTCCAGTGTATCAACTAAAGATTCCCAAGTCAGTAAAATTGTACCTAAAGCTGTAGAGTGGCTACTCCATCTAGTAGTAGTTACACGTTTCAAACGACGAACTGGTAATTTGGGATTACGCATTTTTTGATTTTTATCAAAAAGAAAAACACGATTTTTACTGCTACATATAAAATCAAAGACTTTTCCCAAAATTCCAAAGAAATCAACTGCTTCAAGGCAACTTGCAACACCTTGTTCCACTACCAAATTCAGACGATGAGCCCAACACCAAATATAAACAGCATGGGGATTTTCATTTTTAATTTTAACTTGTAAGCCATTATACTCGCCCCTCATATTAGCTGCACCATCATATGACTGTCCTATAAGGTTTTTTTTCCAATCAAGGCAAGTTTTATTAAAAACTTCTTTGAAGATATTAAATAGTGTTTCACTTTTAGTAGATGCAGTAGAACACATTGCAAGTAAACGTTCATAGATCATACCATTGCTTTCATCAACATAACGCACTATGAAAGACACCTGTTCTTGTCTAGATATGTCAAATGTTGTATCAATAGATATGCTGAAAACACAAGCATTTTTAACTTCTTGTAAGATCGAATTGTTTATTGAATTTGAAATAGCATCAATCAACTGATTTTGTCGTTGCCATGATATTAATGATGTCATAGATTTTCCCTTATCTTTTAAAAGAGTAATATATGACGACAATACAGGTGAATATTCGGCTAATAAAATAACTAGATCTTTAAAATTTCCATGGACAGAATCTGTCCACTTTTCTTTATGGCCTCTAAACGCAAGTCCATGTTTTCCTAAAAATAGCGTAATATCTATCAGTTGTTTGACAACTACTCTGTTAGTTTGAACATCAATTTTCTTTTTTTCTTCTAATGCTGGTAATATTGGGGAACATTTCTCATGTATAGTTGCATCAATTGATGCAGCTATGTGTATTGATGAAGTTTCATGGAATGTTAACATATGGTTTCCATCCTTCCAACGAGAAACACCATCATAAACCCATGCTTTCTTAGGAGATTTACCGAATAACATGCAATAAAGGCAAAATACTTTGTCACATGAAATTGAATATGATAACCATTTACGGTATCCTATAGATCCATCAGGCAAAGTTCTAGTGTACCACTGAGGATGGAAACTGTATTTGTTAGTTTTTGGGAATTTCTGGAATGGCATCTGCTGAGATGTTGGTTGAGAAGCACCCAAGTTTAAAATATACTTTTTCTCTTCAAAACTTAATCTTTTGTTTGTATTTGAAAATCTTACAGGATCGTTCTCTGTTCTTGAATCACTTTGTCCTTAAAACAAAATATGCATGCATTAATAAAAGCATAAATGGTCAATCACTAACCAGGAATACATGAGTTCAATTCACTAGGTATTATATTAAACATAACAATTAAATTAGTTATTCAGAATGTATAGTTTGCTATGTTATATGTTTTTAAAACAAACATAAAAAGCATATACACATATAATAATTATAATATATTGACATTCAAAATATTCAACTCTCTTGCTATCAATAGCTTGAGTTCAAAATATAATCAGTTTGATTTAAACAAAGCCAGTTACTAACCATAATCAGTTGTTGGAGACGGTATTGGTCCTTCGACTTCTTTCTCCGTCAATATATCATCAACAGAAATTTTGGTAAGATCATTTGAAAGTAATTGATAATCTATAGTATACAAAAATACATATAGTGATAGTGCACTTATAATAATAAATTATTTTTACAAAAATGCATCTTATATTATTCTTTCTTATTACACACCTACGTATAAGCTAAAAATATGATTTTAACTTCACTAATTATTTTACATATCAACTGGATAAATCAAATTAATTACTATAGATCCATTAACTAGTTTGGTTATTAAAAATTAAGTTGATTAGAGAATATACTAAATAGTCAACTTGAAAAATTTAAAAAAAATAACTTTTTAATTAGTTAATTTTCTATGAAATACATACAGATAATATATTATTGATATTCAAAACATTAATATATCTTGCTATCTATGGTTATATTTCAAATTCAAAATATGTCAGTTTGATTATAAACAAACCATTTACTAACCGTGATCAGTTGTTGGAGATGGTGCTTCACTTTTTTCATCCATCAATATATTTTCATCATTGCTTTTATTTTTATCGAAACTGTCCAATTCTACTAGTTTATCTGCAGGAATAATTTGTATATTTATTTTTTTTAATACACTTTTATCTAAATTACAGAACATGAATATAATGATGTAGATATATTGGTACCTATATAATTAGTATAATATAATAACCTGAATCAAAATGATTTGTGCTCAATTCAGATGAAGCAATATATTGCATCTGACTTAAATTTTCACTGGGACTGGATATAGCTGTAACTGAATTTTTGCACGACAATTCTAGTTTATCAACTTTAAAATATAAATTTAACATGATTATACATACAGTAATACAGTGACATAGCATACTAATTTATTTTAAAGTCAGAATTAATATATTAACAGAGGTAAATAAAAACACTAATGAACACTAAAAACAAGAATAAAATGTACATACTGGATGTTTTAACTGTGCTCGAAGACGGTGAAGAGGCATCTACGTTAACCATCATGTCACTTCGCTGAATAGCTTAAATAATTTAAATAAATATTATTTTATTCTTATAAAAGTATTAAGGTACATGAATTTACAGAGAATTTAAAGTTTTTATTTAATTGAAGAATACTTACAGGTAGAGATTTTATTTGTTTTTTTAAAAAATCCATCCAAATTAACTTTTTGTCTTTTATTTTTTTTTTGACATGATTCGATGTGTCTTTTCCAATTTGTATCATTTTGATTATTTCGATCACGTCGACAAAACTCACACGTCAAATTCATACTTAATAACTTAATATATTAATAATATATATTTTTATTATTAGAAAAATAACGAAAAATAACAGGCATGAGAGTTGCGAATCAAGAACACGAGTAAATATACTTTTTAAGTTGTAACCATTTAACCATACAAGTATACAACTATTGCACAAGAGTACAAGACTCCTAATACCCAAACAAATTATTTTTGTCTCGTTAGTGGTTAGTCGTTTCATTATATTTATCACAAAATAGTTTATACCATAGAGTATGGACTGTGATATTAATATAATATATTTCATATTATTTTTAAATAATTCCAATTTGTTTTCTAAAAATAGCCGCTTCTGCAGTAATATTACTGTTCAACGACAGAACGTGCACTCCCACTATCGGGCATAATGCGTTATGATTAGGCGGGTGGTAGTAGAATGGGTGACTGGTTATCATGCGTCGGTGCAGGCCGCAGGGTATTAGTTATTACGTGTTATTAGTCATTACTTATTTATTAGTGATTAGTGCCTACAGCGCATACTGCTTACAGCATTAACTGTCTCTCGACTAAAGCTGAGTCTTACACTCTTGTTTATCTGTTGTCTGTAAGACTGTAAACTATTTAATACAATAATATTAAATAATAAAAGCCGTCATTCACAAACCTAACCTAACCCACCCCTAAAAAAGTTCTGGGGTATTTACCCCACTTGCCATACATGTTCGGCGCCACTGATTGAGTCCTTCTACTTTTCTTTCAAACGCTCCAATTATAGTCATTGATACTTCGAAACAGAACGATTCAGCCACAGCCTCAGCAGTGGATGTACAATTAGAAATTGAAGCTTCAGAATCGCTTACAGGTATAACTGCTTATTGTTTATTGATTTATGATCGTATTGTAGAATATGTACCTTTTACTAGAGAAGTAAGAAAACTTGTGTAAATACAATTTATAATAATAAAAAAGTTTATTTAATAATTTTGCGTTCTTTTCTTGAAATAATTATTTCAGTTGGTGGACAATATATATGTTAACACCACATTGTGTTACACGGTAAATCTGAGTTAGCGTAACATTTAAACAAAAAAAAATTTGAGATTTTTTTTGTTACACAGTGAACGTGTGTAGAAATCTCATTGTAAAAAAAGGTGCTCAGAACATACATTAGGGTTTTTTGAGAATTTTGTTACACGGTGGAGCATGTAGAAATGCCCCCTTGAAATGAAGAAATCTCCCTGTAAAAAAAGTGCTCAGAACATACAAATATATACTACTGTTACGGACCTATACTGTCCGTATCGATTATTTTATATGCATAAGATCATACAATGTCAAATTTCCTAACTTGTAAAATTAATACCACAGGCACACGAGTACAGGACACGAGAGAGTAGAATATTATATTAATATAATAATTTGACAATTAAAGTAAATTCACACGTCTCTTTGCAAAAGTCGAAACTCGGTGTCTTAACGATTCGATAAGAATCATGGGTAAGAATACACAAGCAGTCGTTCCGGGACCCCTCGTATGACGAAGTCACCGCCCACTCTTGTAAGAAATCATATATAAGAGGGATCGAGACAAGAGCTCGACAGAAGGTTACTGTATAACCAACGAATAGGGATATCTATGACACTCAGAGGCCGGTCGTAACACCACTCAAGTCATTTTGATATCAGTTTCTGAGGCAGGTCGTAACACCACTCACCATCTTATTTTATATATTCTACATTAAGCTTATAATATTTGTATTCGTGCAAGACTTATTTTAATAAACAATTAACTTATACTTGAACAACACGACGTATTCATTTTGTACGTTGATGCATGAATCGACCTAGTCGGGACGCAACACTACTATCACTTTGTCACGTAGCACAAGTTAATATAATATATTAGGAAAAAGAACAGCGAAGTAAAAACAAAGTAACACAAATGTATATAACGACAGAAAACGAACTACTATAATAATAATAATAATAATAATAATAATAATAGTACGCGCACTGTGCGTCCGAATAACAAGTATAGATATATAATGTGTACCTCGGAGGTACGGATAGACAGAATAGAAAAAAACAACGTATATATATATATATATATATATATGATAGAAGATATAGATAATAGTTAAGACTAATAAGAGAACAACTCAAATATATAATCAGTCGCGAAAACGCTTAAAAAGCACGGACTTTAAATAGAACGGCGGCGGGCGGGGATCGATCTTAACAACGGTTAACGATAGACAAAAACGCCGCCGAAGCTCTCGGTGGTCGTCACCCACGCCGCGGGAGCTTCGGAGCTCATCGCCGACTCAGAAACTGGTTCGATTAATCGCTCGGGTGTCCCGATTGATTATCGAACGAGTGGTAATACCTAGGCAAGGGGGTCTAGCGGGTGAGATCGCGGTATTCGTGCGACACGACCGTGTCAACTTCAACACGTTTGAGGAAACATGTCGCCACTGTAACACAACTGTTGAATTTATCTGAAGGGGACATAGAACAACTATCTACATTTATGGGACATTCAGTAAACGTGCATAAAGAATATTACAGGCTC
>NW_026083399.1:0-39839 GCF_020184175.1 Aphis gossypii
TCATATTAAACAGCAAAAATCGGTGATTTTTGTCTTAAAGGGGAGGAGTGTAGTAATCCGACCATATTACTATTTTATTACTTTATTTTTATTACTTTATTTTTTTATTACCTTTGAGCTGATACTATTTGCAATAATTTCATATATCCAATTTATAGATCTAGTATTATATTCTTGTTATATGAATGCGTAGAATTAAGATACGTATATTATTTATATTATTTTATAGAGCTAGTTATATGAATATTTAGAAAGCTAATACGCATTTAATAATCGTGTCGTCGTAAACACGAAACTTGTGTTCCGGTTTACCATGACACACACGTATATTCGGGGACTACGTCCATGATTAGTTTTATATAAAAAGGTTGTGGTAGTATTAAGTTTCAGACATAGTTAAGCCTCAAGTACGCGTGGACCGGTGGCGTTGTTCTATACTTAACAACACATCGGGCCAGTCGTTAATATTATTATTTTACTCTGTCTCAGTTAATAAATAACTTGATTTTCAAACTTATAAAAAACCGAGTTGTTTATTTACTACAAATTTCTTACGCTCTCCGAAGAAGATAGACGACAAAGTGGACTTCGTCGTTAAATCGTGTTGAGCCATCTTCACCAGGACCGGCTCACTACAGGGGGCTTAGGGGGCTTCAGCCCCCCCTCCCCATTGGCCGTGTTATGGAATACATTTTATATTTTTAAAGACAAATTACAAACCATGATAATTCTAAAAGCTGTATTGAATATTTGAATACAACGTATTATCATTAGTATCAACGACCTAAAATAAGCAAAAAATAAACGTTACGTATATTATGGTTCCGATATAATATTATTTAATCGGTATGAACGTAGTAACGAACATTATGATACGACAACGACTGTTATCTGAGGTGTACGGGCTGTAGTAAACCGACGTTTTTAGTATAAAAACGTAGTTCCGAAGTCCAGTGGCCTATAACTATATCAAGCCACCGAGTCGGACCACTAATGCCGTTTCCTGATTGGATTAGACACATCACGCCACTTCATAGACGTAAATCATCCGATTCTCCATCACGGCATGTTCCATATAAATATGAGTCCTCATCATAGATTTAATTAGAGTTAGTTAAGAGTCAGTTAGACCAAGTTAGTGTTGTCACTTGCTCTCCGGTAGCTAAGTACTTGTGCTTACGCTAACGAAAGCATTTTCATTATTGTTTTAACAAGTTAATAAACGTATCAATTGTCTTATTAATTTATTGTTAATTTATATATACCTCAACTCTCCAACCTACGACGGAACGTGCATTCGTCGTAAAAGAAGCGTGCAGTAACTATCACTGGTTACTACATAAAATTTGGTGTCAGGTGTGAGGTCATACTTCATCAATCGAAATTTTTTTGAGTCAAATCAAAAAATAAGTACTTTGAGACCCGCCGACGAAACCATGTTCACGACAGGGAGGAGAACAGAGAGAATTCAATCAAGCGGTCTAGTCCAGGGAGGACAGAAATTAAATTTCAGAAGGACGGAAGTCAACTTTTCAAACGATCCACGGATAAAGATGCAAGCTCTGTAAGTCATTTGAATAATATATTGTTATAGTATATTGTATGTCTGACAGAGATCCCACAAATTGGCAAGTAGTATCATATAATCCGGAAACATTTAAAATAAAAATGGTTAACCCAGAAAAATTAAATTTACAAGGGGCAACCGCATTGGTTCCTGCTTTTTCGGGAGGAACAGAGTCCGATTTAGTTTCTTTCTTGGCTAAATGCGAGTTCATTTTTAATAATATTTCCGATACTATTAAACCTAATATATTAGAAGCGATTCTATCACAATTAACGGGTAAAGCATTATCGGCCGTAAGGTATAAAAAAATTACTACCTGGGATGAATTAAAAAAATTTTTTAAAACCGTTTTTGGATCGACACATTCAGTGTCTTATTTACAAGTACAGTTAAGTCAAATGCGTCAGAACGCAAAAGAATCAGTTAAAGATTTTTTTATTAGAATTGAAGAAACAGCCCATGCATTAATGAACGCGTTAACGGTAGGTAGGGACGCAGTAGAATCAGAAATAATAGCGCAAACAGTGCGAGCTCACGCACTAAGCGTATTCATAGCGGGTATCCCACAAACTATCGGTTTATTATTAAAAGCGCGTAACATACAAGGTTTCGAAGAAGCCGTTTTAATTGCAATGGAAGAGGAAACAACAACAGAATTTTATAATAGCATAAACGGGTATAACAAAACACCGAATTATAAAAATAATAAAGTTGATAAAAAAAACACTAGAGATAAAAGCGCGATTAAATGCCATCGTTGTGAGAAATTTGTGCTAATGAATGTAGAACAAGCGAGCATAAGCTAGCTACTTTCAAAAATCCGAATAATGGACAAAGTCCAAAGACCGAATTTAAACGCGAATATTCTAGTAAATTCTGTAAATATTGTAGGAAAAAGAATCACGATATAAGTGAGTGTCGTAAATTAAAACGTAACGAACAAGATGAAACCGTAGAAAGAAATAGTCAGGAAAATCACGATAGGTCTATCAGTGAAATACAATCGGGAAGTAACGTTCGTATTATAACACCAATAACCCAGGAACATATTACGTGTTTTTCGGATAAATTTGTTAAAAACGAAATTAAATTTTTAATTGATAGTGGTTCGGAAATGAACATTATAAAAATTTCAAGTTTAAAAGGTCACATAATCGTGAACGAAAAAGATAAAAAAAAGATTAAGGGCATTAATGCAAGTCCAGTAGAAACAGTAGGATCTGTGGTAATTCCAATTTACATTAACAAACAACTTTTTACAGTTAAATTCGATATTGTATACGATGATTTTCCAATACCTGAAGCAGGTATAATAGGCATAACATTTTTGAAATTAAACAAAGTCGTATTAGATTGGGATAAGGAAATATTATTAATACCAAAAAAAAAAGAAATCGATAATAACGTGTTAATTATTCCACCGCGAAGTAACTGCGTTTTACAAATTAGAGCGGACGAACAAATTAAACACGAATTTATTACGATAAAAAAATACGAGATTAACGAGGACGTAATTATAGCTAATAGTATCAGTCCAGTAAAAGGCGATAAAATTATAAGTAATATAGTAAATATATCGGATCAACCATTCATTATCGATCAATTAACCACGAGTAATCTAAAGTGGGAACCTTTTAATGATTGTGTTTTTATGGCTAACGAAGAAAAATATACGGATAGTAAAATTAGAAAAATTAAGGAAACTATTAAAACGGAACACCTTAACAACGAGGAACGTGATAGTATAATAGACCTTTGTAGCCGTTTTTCTGATTTATTTATTTATTTACTTATTTATTTATTTATTTATTTATTTATTTATTTTTCTTATCAAATTTGTTTAAACACGTTTGTAAATTATTGAAAATCGAAAAAACTAAAACAACTCCGTGGCATCCCCAATCAAATGGTTATTTGGAACGATCACATTTAACTTTGAAAACGTACTTAGTACTTACGCAGTTTCGTAGACAAAGATAATAATTGGGACGCGTTAATTAGTTATGCTATGTTTTGCTATAATACCACGGTGCATACTTCAACAAATTATACTCCATACGAGTTAGTTTTCGGGAAAAAACCAATAATTCCGACACGTTTTTTTCAAACGACTGAACCACAATATAATTATGATAATTACGCGTTAGATTTAAAAAGAATAATGCAGGAAACACATAAGATAGCAAGGGAAAATCTAATAAAAAAGAAAAATTCCAATAAGCAATATTATGACCAAAACGCAAACATATTAGAATTACACGTAGGAGATAAAGTGTTACTAAAAGAACAGAACAAGAAAAACGCATTATGTTTTAATTGGTCAGGGCCATACGAGGTGATAATGATTCACGACAATGAAAATATAACAATAAAGAAAGGGAGGAAGGACTACAGGATCCACATTAATAATACAAAAAAATATTTCGAGACCGATTTATGAACACTTCAGGTGTCATAACATATTTATATATATATAGCTGTAGTTAGGTTAGGTTAGTAGTTAGTAGTTAGGGTTGTTAATTATAGAGTAATTGAGCATTATAATTTATAATAGTCATATTATGCTTATCGTTGTATTACTAAGTACAATTCATTAGGTGCAAATTTTTATTAAATATTAATTATTGATAAAATCAAAATTAACTATTATTTGCTTTGCTATCGTTGTAAGTTATACATCATAGAAATTGTATATTTGTATTCTTAGTCCTTATCAATGCCTGCTTTGACTGAAAATGAAATTTACAAGAATGATATTGCTTGCTTCATAATGGACCGAACGCTGAAAAAGTCTGAAATTATTGATTGTTCAAAACACATTTAGATACCTCCACTTGATTTTAGTTTTCCAGAGAACATAGAAGGCAAACAAAAAAGAAAATTTCAGCATAAGTATTTAACACAACATTCTTGGCTAGCTTATAGTAATATACATAAAGGAGCCTATTGTAAATTATGCGTTTTGTTTGCTTTTTCTGGTGGTGAAGTAGGCAGACAGGTAAATTTATGCTTATGTATTAAACCTATGTACCAATGATTTTTACTTTACTTGTGAAAATACAACATATTAATTAAGCTTAATACATAATTTTAGAATTTGGGAAAATTAGTAACTGCACCTATGTTAAAGTTTAAAGATGCTAAAAATGACTTCAACAAACATTCAAAAACAGAATATCATCTTCTTTCTGTTCAAAGAGCAAACGACTTCCTAAACAATTTTGAAAATGGGTGTGAAAAAACCGTTGATGTACTCTTTAATAAACATCTACAACAAACGATTGAGAGCAACAAAAAAAGGCTGATACCAATTTTTAAGACAATATTATTCTGTGCTAGAAATAATTTACCGTTGCGTGGTCATCGAGAAACTGGTTCTTTATCATTAGAAAGTGTGAGAAGTTCTTGTATAGGTGTCGAACAAGGTGTTGTTCGTGCCCTTCTGGCTTTTCGGGTCGACAGTGGTGATACAGAACTACAAAGACACTTTGAAACTTCCCCAAAAAACTGCACAATTCTTGATTTCATCTTTCAAGAATTGGATGCACGGTTTAATCAACGGCTAAGTGATATAATACTTTTGCAGGGACTTATCCCATCAAATTTTAGCATGTACGACGATGAAACTATTTTGAAGGCGGCTTCTGTCTATGCTCAAGATCTTTCAACTGATGATAATTCTATTCTTAAAGCAGAGTTGCGCATATGGAGGCATCAATGGAGAAATAAGTAAATTATACCAGATTCGGCTATTGGTACATTACCCCATTGCACAGCTATCGTACCAAATATAAAAATACTTTTACAATTGTTTGCAACATTGCCAGTTACCTCAGCCACACCTAAACGTACATTTTCAACACTAAAACGATTAAAAACGTATCTACGGTCAACCATGTTGGAAGAACGACTCAATGGATTGGCATTAACCAATATTAAAAAAAAAAACTACTCAGCGAGGATGAAATATAAAAAATTATTTTCAAAAAAGGCACCCAGAAGGATGCAATTAGTAGACTGGAGCAAATAAATTAAAAAGTAAAATATGTATTTTAAGGTTATATAAAATAAAATAATTTATAATTTATCGTATAACATATTTTGTATAATAAATCAGTCCCTACTTTTTACTGTTAAAATATATCACTAATATATTATACTATTATGTATGTGTTATAAAATATAATAATGAAATATTACAATTAACAGCTATAAGACTTTATTGAAACTAGTTTGTTAAGATGTCAAATTTTGATTTACTTTGTTTAGCCCCCCCCCCCCCCCCATTCGAAAATCCTGGGTACGCCACTGATCTGATGCATTATTAAACTTTATTAATTATATTCCCCACGAGTTTATAAGAAAGCCCAGGCCTATTAAAGAAGCTAAACGATACAAAGCCACAGAATTAAAACAATTTCTTTTATATACTGAAGTTATTGTTTTAGAAAACAATTTAGATAAAAATAAGTATGAACATTTTTTAACTCTTCATGTTGCTGTACGTATTTTATTGTCAGATTTATTAATGCAAACAATGACTGATTATGCCGAAGAGCTATAAAAATATTTTGTTCTATCATCTAAATTAATTAATGGTCCACAAATATTATCCCATAATTTTCACAATTTTATACAAATTACTGATGATGCTAAAAAATATGGAAACTTAAATTTATTTAGTAACTTTTCTTCTGAAAATTATCTTCAAAAAATTAAAAAGCTTTTAAGAACACATAATAATGTATTATCACAAATAGTTCGACGTTTATCAGAAGAAAGTACTTCACACACAATACTAGAACAGAAAATAAAAAAAGGTAGTTTTAAATTCCAAAAAGAACACAGTGGTGGAGTTTTAATAAATGGTACTACTAACCCTCAATTTAAAGAAGTTAATTTTTCAAATTTTAAACTAAGTATCAATTTACAGAGTTCTTGTTGCAAATTAAAGTGTAATTCCATAATTGAAATTCCAAATTTTGCTTACTATCAGAAACTGAATCAAGTTGTTGTCATAGGTCGAAAATATAATAATGTGAATAATTTAAAAACCATAGGATTCTTTATTAATTGGCATTCAACTTGTCGATAATTTAAGTGAATGTTCTTCATATTGGCCATTGTCAAATATTCTTCATAAATTAGTTCGCTTACCTCATACTAAAGGATTTGTAGTAATGCCACTACTTCATACTGGTGAATAATTTATATAGTTTAAGCTAGCTAACATTTCTGTATATAAGCAATAAGCCATGTATATATCTGTTTGTAAATAAAATGTATATTATAACTTAAATTACAGTTTATATTATAATATGTGTGCTGCTGGCTGGTATGAAGTCAAATTCAGAAACGAAAAAAAAAATTGAAATAATGCCAAGTAATTGGATAAGAAATTTTGAAGAATGTTTCTGGCCTTTGAAATTTGGATCAATTAAATTACAAACAGCTATAAAACACTGATCAACTCCAGAAAATGATTGGAAACTATATCCAATAAAAGTGACATGCAATAAAATGTTTACCGTGTAAAAGGATGCTTCAAAATTTGAAAATGAAACCCTTGCACAAAATTCATCAGAAAGTGAACAATTAGTTGTCAAAAATACATCAACTAAACGTAAAAAAAATAACAAAGAAATTGATTTTAGTGAATTAAGTAGAGATGAAAAACAATCAGATAATGAACTACCTCCATTTTCAAAATTTAAAAATAAGATATGCTTTGTTAATTCATTTGTTTTTACTAAAATACATTTATATCATGTTATAATACAATAATTCAATTTGATTTTTAGAAAAAGATGTCACACAGCAGAACAATAATACAGAATGTAGTATAATTGAAGATAATTTAAATATAGTATGTTATTTATTTTTTTAATTTTATTATGTATGGCTTATAACTGATGCATTATAGGCAATCAATTGTTTAGCTCTTATATGTATACTAGCTGGTTTACCCGGCTTCGCCCGGGAGGTATATTTTATATAAAAAAATTGAGGATGAAAAACTACTATTTTCTTATATTTTACCTTTTTTATTTATTAATTTATATATTATTTCTGTACATATTTCTATTATGGTTATAATACTTCTTTTTAAACAATATTTTTTGTTCTTTGGTGAGGCGCATACACATATAGATTTTTTGCCGAACTGACACGGGAGCAAGCAACATAAAATTGTTCGTGGGTAAAACAGGGATTCGTGATGTCAAGGCCTGCAACCTTCAGTGTCTGTCCCTGTGCCTTATTGATAGACATAGCAAAACAAAGCTTTATAGGACATTGGACTGGTTTAAATTCGAACGGGTATTCATTAGGAATCATCGGTATCCTAGCTGACCCCGTGCACTTCGTTGCCCGTTAAAAATGCCAATTCTATATAATATGATTCGAATTTTGATTAATTTGTTATTTAATATTCGGTTTAACGGTGTTCAATACTTAGACATTTTCATTGACCGTTTTGATTCTCAAAAATCTTGTGAAAGCACCACTTTAATATGCTAATTTTGTAAAATGCTTTCTTATTGCACACTAAATTTGTGGTACGATTTTAAGAATGTACAGTGTAAATTGCAAGCATCGATCTATCATTGTTCAGGCTCTACGTTTATTAGTCAGTGAGTTACTCAAGTCATAATATTATAGTCATTCTGCTTGCCGTTGCCGTGAGACTCTTATGATTATGCGAGCAGTATATTATCATATAGGCAATCCACACGTGGTGGATTGAGGACCCCACGAGATGTGTATTGTGTACGTAAGTTTATAATTTCTAACACTTAAGTTTCAAAGGTATATCATTTTTTTTTTTTTTACTACGGTGAATAAAATACAATAATGTGCCATCTCGTGGTTTTTATATTGTTGCCTATTGGTAAAACAATAAAACTTGGTATAACTTGTTATGTTAGTCTATTGCTGTGAATTTGAAGTTTACTGTGAACATATTTACATATTGACTTATTTCGCTAATTCTTATTTTTGTCGTTATGGTTTTAACAAAATATAACAACAGGTCTATAACTATTATATTCAATCATAATCAATAGCGACCTTAATATAATTTATTTTCTTGCTAGACTGCAGTGACAGTTGTTGTTTTTTTACATCCAGATTCCGAACTTTTCTGGTGGATTTTCCTAGAATTGTATTACATAAGCACCTTCTCCTGCGACCAATAGGAACGAATCATCAGTGAAAAATGTTACAAGAACGGGAAAAATACATATTAATAAAAAAAAATTGTTAACATGGTTACCGAAAATAAAATAGTAATAATAATAATAGTAATGGTAGTCATCGGTATTTTTTATTTTTCATTGTATTTTTTTTTTAATTTTCCGTGCAACTTTTTCAAATTTTTTGTCCGTAAGAACCTTCTCCTGGCAATTACGACCCAAACAAAAAAAGAATGAGCGAAATCGGTCCAGGTGTTTCGAAGCTTACCCGTGACAAAGATTTCCACATTGACTTTTATATGTATATAGGGTTTATAGCATAAATTATGGACCTAACTCCTGTGAGTTATAGATTTAGAGACAAAAACTGAGTTACATCGGTGCGCCCTCTAGCAGATAAAATATAAATATAAATATAATATAATAATAATACAAATATCGATAATAGCAGGGCTTGAAATCGATTAATATCGATAAAAAATCGAAAAAAATATATTTTTATATTCTGGTTGATATACATTTTTTATTATAGATACTGAGAACTTTAGAGTAAACGATATAATAGTTGGCACATTATTCATTTTGTTTTGAAACTTTATCGTTTTATGTTACCTATGTACTTTTTCAATTGTTATAGAAGTTAATCATTTAAAGCCATAATTGATTGTACTATTTATTAATTATTTATTATTTATTCAATTGATTGTACTACTTTCATTTTTAAAATGCCTCGACGAAAGTTAAACATTGGTCGATCTCAGAATGATGCCAAAAGAAAGCGTGTAGTACGTAGAGAACGACAAACAATAATGATAGGTTTGTTAATGACAGAGGTTCATGGTCGAATAAAGATTATTCTGCTATGAACTATGTGTTAACGGTGGATTACAAAAATGACCCATCAGTTTTTATAGGAAATCCTACAATAGTTTGCCAGTTTGTTCTGCTCTGAGATGGAAAGACGAATGCAAAACCTTATGTTGCCTCAATGGCAAAGTAAAATTAGATGATATAATTATACCACCAGAACCATTGAATTCCCTTCTTAATGGAAGTCACATAAAACATAAAACAATTCACACGCGAAATTCGTTCTTACAACAATGCTTTCCAAAGACTTCATTCAGAAGCAAGCAGGTAGTTCATAAAGGTTTATGCCTACCTTTAAAGTACAGGGTCAGGTTTACCACGTTGCCGGCAGTCTTTTTCCACATCATCCTGATGACCATAATTTTTTGCAGATTTATTTATTTCCGATCCTGATACACAAGTATCAAAACGATGTAACAGAGAGATCCTCGACAGCATATTAATAAGATCCCTACAAGACATGTTAAACACTCATAATAGACATGTTAAGTCTTTTAAAACAGCTATTGAAAGCGTTCCTTCTAATGTTACAGACTATAAATTGGTAATTCACTCTAACAAAGTTCCAATCGATGAACATAGCGGTCGTTACAATGCTCCGTCAACGAGCGAAGTAGCCGTTATAATTACAGGACAACAATTCGACAAAAGAGACATTGTACTGCGATGTCGTGATGACAATCTTCAAATAATTTCTGAATTGCACCGATCCTACGACAGTCTTCAATATCCATTAATGTTCCCCTACGGTGAAGATGGATACTCGATATATATCCCTCACGTCGATCTGTTACTAGAGTTCCTACACAAAAAAAATTTCATGTATGAACTATTATTGCTACCGCATAATGGAACGCCAGAACAATTCAAATCATTTACTTAGATATGGCATGTTTTTAACAAATATAGTTGATCAGTATGCCAAAATCGAATCTGAGCGTTTGGCGTTTATAAGAACATCAAAAAGACATTACGTGCTGAAAGTTATATTCATCTACAGGACGCATTGCGCTCAAATGAACAAAGCAATAACATTGGACAATTAGTTATATTGCCATCAAGTTTTACGGGGGGGGACCGAGGTATCTTCATGAAAAACACAGGATGCAATGACTTACGTAAAAAATTAGGTAAACCAGATTTATTCATCACCGATGACATGTAATCCACACTGGCCCAGATCTTAAATAATATCCATACTAATTCAAAACCTCAGACATAGTAAATCGATTTTTTCATTTAAAGGTGCAAAAGCTGTTAACTCTCATTAATAAACATAATATATTTGGCCCTTCACGGTGTTATATGTATACGGTTGAATGGCAAAAGCGTGGGTTACCACATATACACCTTCTTCTTTGGCTTACAAACAAAATCCAACCAGACCAAATTGACAGTGTAATTACAGCTGAAATACCAAATAAAGAAGAAGATCAAGAACTGTATGATATTGTTGTAAAACACAAGATTCATGGACCATGTGGGGCTTTTAACCATAACTCACCATGCATGGTTGAGGGGAAATGTTCTAAGAAATTCCCAAAACAATTTCAGAGAAATACCTCTTCTGGTGACGATGGCTATCCAAAGTATAGAAGATTGTCACCCGAAGAAGGTGGAAAAATATGTACTATTCCAAATCATGAAATTGACAATAGATGGATTGTACCCTACAACAAACTTTTGCTTAAAGTATTTGATTGTCATATTAATGTAGAATTATGTAGTTCTATAAAGTCGATAAAATATGTAACTAAATATATTAATAAAGGCAGCGACCAAGCTACGTTTAGCGTGCAGTCGACAGATGAAGTGGACCAATATCAGTCTGGTCGCTACATTTGTAGCTCAGAAGCAATTTGGCGGATTTTATCATTTAGTATACACGAGAGAGCACCAACTGTTATCCATCTCGCAGTTCACTTAGAAATGGTCAAGGGTATATTTTTCAGAAAGTATGTAAGTGATGTGTGTTGATAATCCGCGAGATACGACACTAACAGCGTTTTTTAAAATTATGCGCAGAAGATGAATTTGCTAAAACGTTGGCTTATGATAAAATTCCAAGTTACTATACATGGAATCAGGTTGGTAAAAAGTTTAATCGGCGTAAACAAGGAACTGTGGTGGAAGGGCACCCTGGTGTCAAAAAAACCGATGCTCTGGGCAGAGTATATACAATCCATCCTAACAATATCGAGTACTGATATTTTTATTTATAAATTTATTATAGGAAACTACTAACTGCACTAAGCTGTACGGTTGATGACGATTGTACTTGCGTTGTATTCTTTAGATTTTTAAATATAAAGTTTAAGAATAAAAAATATACGAGGAACCTTGGTATGAAATTTTCAAACCTTATGTAGGGGTATAAAAATTTAAAATTTTGTTTTATATATATTTATGCTCATTAGTAATGGTTTTAGCTATTTAATAAATCTAAACTACATCTAACTACATATTTGTTACTCAAAATTGATTTTCCATATTTTCGGATGCGCTCGACGCATCCAAAAACAATCCAGAATCCGAAAAAATGGAGCACGAACCAGAGCACTTAGAAAACTCTTCCGCATCTACCAAACCCCCACCACCTATTTTTATTCGTGAAGTTAATGATTACAAGGCTTTCTGTGACAACATTAAGCAACTTACTAATGGTGAACCCTTCGTACGTAAAAGTTCCATAAAAGGCATAAAACTCTCTACAAGCTCACCAGATTCGTATCGTTCTGTCATTAAATTTCTTCAATCTAATAAAGCGCTTTTCACACTTACCAACTAAAACAAGACAGAGCCTTCAGAATAGTTATTAGAAATCTTCACTACTCTACACCTACTCTAACCAATTAATGATATAGAGAAAGAACTCGTAGCTCTTGGGCACATGCCTCGTAACATCACAAATGTTTTACATAGAACCACGAAACAACCTCTCCCGCTATTTTTCGTTGATTTGGAGCCTGATATCAACAACAAAGATGTCTTTAAAATTGACCACCTTTACTATACTAAAATTAAAATTGAAGAGCCCCGACCAAACAACCAACCAATCCAATGTCTCCGTTGCCAAGACTTCGGCCATACAAAATCATACTGCAACCACCCGCCAAAGTGTGTTCGCTGTGGAGACTCTCACGCGTCTGAAAACTGTGTAAAACCTATTGACCAACCAGCAACATGCGCACTATGTAGTGGTGCCCACCCAGCCAATTACAGAGGATGCTCTATGTTCAAAAAAAATCAAGCTGTCCACCATCTCAAAAGACCAAACCCAACTCAAGCTAACCTGAAAGAAGTACCCTCTAATGCAAAATCCACTAATGTAAACTCTACTTCCAATATGAACACCCAACCCAAAAATCTTATGCTCAAGCTACAACAACCGATTTACCGAGCCAAGACATCCCCACCAGCGCATCCCAAAATCGCGACCACCTAGCCCACCAAATGGCGCTATTTCTCAATAACTTCCAATCCACCATTAATCCACTGATCTCTCTACTTACTACTCTCATTGAAAAACTAATCTTGTCTAATGGTAAATAGTCAAAATAATTTTCCTCACTCTATCTCAATCCTCCAATGGAATGCCAATGGACTAATGCGTCAAAAAAACGAACTTCATGCCTTCCTCTCTATAAACTCCATTGATATTTTACTTATCTGTGAAGCACACCTGACACCAAACTCTTCCTTTAACATTCCTGGCTATACTACATATCAATGTAACCATCCCGATGGTTCTTCCCACGCGGGTTCTGCAATATTATTAAAGTCATATATTAAACATACCATTCTTCCCCCATATCAAAATAATGTCATACAGTCCACTAACATCTCCCTAACACTAAATCATATTCCTACCACTATCTCATCGACTTACATCCGTCCAGGCACTAAACTAAATCTCAATGATTTCGAACACTTCTTTAATTCCCTCGGTACTCACTTCCTGGTAGGTGGAGACTTCAACGCCAAACATCCCCAGTGGGGTTTTAGTCAACCTAATACTAGAGGTCGAACTATCAACAAATTTATCCTAGATCACAATCTTAAAATAATTTCTCCTCCTCACCCTCCATATTGGCCCTCACATGCCAATAGACGTCCCGACGTTCTAGACTTTTTTATCACTACGCTCCCTAGCCACATAAAGTACACTATTACCAATTCCTCAGACCTCTCTTCTGACCATACACCAATATTACTCACTCTAAACGATACTTCAACTGCAACAAAAAACTTCCCAACTATCACTCCGGGTAAAACAAACTGGAAAAAATTTAGTCAAACTATAGAAAATGCCATCAATCTCAACATCTCCTTAAAGTACCCATCTGACTTAGATACTGCAGTACACTCCTTCACAAATATCATCCAAGATGCTGCACTAGATGCTTCTAAAAACAACTCTTCCATCACTCACACAACCAATGTTTTACCCTCACACATAATACAACTCATTACAGAAAAGCGTCGAGTACGCCGTATATGGCAAAGAACACACTTGCCGAGTGATAAAAAACATTTCAACTCTCTCAATAACTCCTTAAAAAATATTCTTCGAAAATACAATTCTGAAAAATTTCACAAGTACTTGGAATCTCTCTCTAACACAGACAACTCACTTTGGAAAGCCACAAAAAATATCCTAAAAGAAAAAAGTAAAATTCCTCCTCTACGGTATCCCGACCACTCCCTAGCCTCGTCAAATCTCGACAAAGCAAACTTATTCGCATCAGATCTTGAAAATAGATTTTCACCACATCCTAACCTTCTCACTAGAAGCCACTACACTAATATTGAAGCATCACTTCTAAACATTCTCCCAATGTGTCTCCCTACAAAACATACCTCCCCCTCTGAAGTCCTAAATATTATTAAAAAGTTAAAAAATAATAAATCCCCAGGTCACGACCTGATAACCAATACTATTGCTAAATACCTACCTAAGAAAGCAATCTTACTTCTCACTTATATTTACAATTCCATTCTTCGTCTATCCTATATCCCTCCCACCTGGAAACACTCAGTTATCATCCTAATCTACAAGCCAGGAAAACCTCCTGACCAACCCTCCTCATATAGGCCCATTAGCTTACTTCCTACCTTCTCAAAAATTTTAGAAAAAAACATATTAAAAAGAATTTATCCGATACTTAATGAGAAACAAATTATTCCAAACGCTCAATTCGTCTTTAGGAGTAAACACTCCTCTCTCCACCAACTACACAGACTAGTCGACACTATTGCCTCATCTCTTGAACAAAAACAATTTTGTTCTGGGGTTTTTCTTGATGTTGCTCAGGCGTTTGATCGGGTCTGGCACGAAGGACTACTGTTCAAATTATTATTTCTACCCACTCCGTTATTCCTCTTACTCAAATCCTTCTTATCAAACCGTACTTTTTCAGTAAGATGTGAAGACGAAACTTCTAACCCACATCCTATTAAAGCAGGCGTCCCTCAAGGCAGTATTCTTTCCCCGACTCTCTATAATATATATACAGCAGATCTACCACAATCTATCAACACTACTCTAGCTACCTTCGCCGATGACACAGCCATAATATCAACCAACTCCGAAATAGCCACCACTACAAAAAACCTCCAAGACCACCTAACCCAAATACAAGATTGGTTCAGCTTATGGAAATTAAAGTTAATGAAATAAATCCACTCACATCACTTTTACCCAAAGGCCTACAAACAATTCCTCCAGTTTACATAAATAACCAAACAATTCCCATTGCCGATTCCGTTAAGTACCTAGGACTCCTCCTCGATAAAAGACTAACTTGGGCTAATCACATCAAAGCTAAAAGAACTTCCCTTAATCTCAGGCTTCACAAATAAGACCACTCTTCGATCCAAAATCTCTTTAAATAACAAAACATTAATATATAAACAATATTACGTCCAGCAATGACCTACGGAATTCAACTGTGGGGTACCACTAAAAATTCAAACTAATCAAATTCCAAGCGTTCCAATCAATATCTCTGCGTGTCCTCTCCAATGCTCCTGGTACGTCAGCACCGTACCCTACATCAAGATCTTAACATACCATCAATATCCACTCTCACCTCTTACCATTATAACAAATTTCATAAAAATACCTTTATCCATCCAAACCCACTCATATCAAAACTTTCTTCTTGCACAATACCTGACAACCCCCCTCGTCGCCTCAAACGCAAATGGCCGCGTGATTTATTAAACAATGCCTAGTGCTATTATTAAAAAGTTACCCCCCACTAAGTTTAATTAGAAGTAGTGTCACTGGACTCTCCCTTCCCTCAAGATTTTCATGTCCTGTAATATTCATTTCATCTTATTTACTTATTATATTAATTGTATATAGATTGTAAATTTTCAAATAAAAAAAAAAAAAAAAAAAAAAAAATGTTAATGATTTACTGTAGTAGGTACAGATAGCTTAATTTTATTTCTAATTCAATATTTCTATTAAATATTCCAGCTAATATGTTATTATTTTATAATTTATAAACTTTATTACCTGGGAGTATATAGTTATAAATTAATATTAAAATTTCCAAAAATAATAAACACAGATATATATATTTATGTATGGAGGTCCACTGGTAAAAGAGCATAAGTAAAAAACCATTACTTTTCAGGAAACAGGATAAACCTCTAATTTCTTCAATAATTTTATTTTAAAATGATCATTTTAATAAAGTGTCAAATTATGAGTTACCTTACTATTGTAAAACATAACATTTTGAAAATGTTAATAACTATACCCAGCACTTAAGTGACTTATACCTTTTTACACATTTTATAATTCAATCATATTATTTTACTTATTACTATTTAAGCATAATTATTTTAGTAAACATAGTATTATTGGAGTTAAAATGTATTAAATTAACTATAATGACAATTGTATACCTACCTTGGTATTTATTAAACCATATAAAATAAAATACAAAACAAAACAACACAACTCAGTTATCCCACAAAATTATGATTAAACATTCACTAGTTCACTACTGGGCACTAACTACTGAGCTAATTTATTATTACTTAATACTTAATAGCTATAGAGTTATTATTAGATCCATAACAACATTCAACATTGATAGTATTATTATTATTCATGTTACGCACCACCACAGTACAAGTTGGGCAACTCTGTACTATCTAAACGCATACGGTTGGATCGCTTATTGATGAAAGGAACAATCAAAATGATCTGCAACGCTATCAATTATCACAGTACACAATAGTATCGTAGTTTAATAATTTATTTTATTTAATAATAATTTCATTTACATTTTATTCTATATATTATTATTATTAAGTACGACAAAATTTAGAAACCTTTTTCTTCTTAGAATTTTCTTTTAATTTCTTTTTATTTAATTTTCTTGTATATTGTCTCATTCTCATATTAATATAGTCCTGATAGTATACGCAAGAATATCATCTATGAATATTACATGGAAAATTCAAGTCTTCGTTTTGTAAGATATCTTCGATCGTTTCAGAATATACATCAGCACTATTAATATTTTTAGTAAAATTATCTTCAACTTTACATATAAATTTATAAAAAACATAATTAGGGTGAATTAATTTACCCATAGATTTAAAGTTAGTTAATTCTGCTTCTGAAATATTGGAAAATGATTTCATACTCTTAAATGCAGAAATACAAATGTCACATTTTGATCTCATTGAGATTTGTTTACTTAAATATCCAACCAAGTAGTATATTAAGCATTCTTTTATAGGGGAAAGACTATAATCGTGTTCGAATACATCTGAGAATTCCCAATCACTATCTTCCACTAGACCATCCATTTTCTTTTTTATTAGATCCAAAGCTGATGGATTATTTTTATTATTGAAAATTTGTTTTATTTCTCTAATTGTTATCAAAGGCTTGGCATCATACGATGGTTCAATAGTGCAATTACCAAATTTAGGTGGTTTTAGTAAACTATAAATAGACAGCAGTTTGTATAGTTGCAAAAATGTTGGGGTCCCTGGATGGTCATTAGCACCAGCAGCTTGACGAATCGTACCAAAAAATTTCTAAAAAATATTCCATAACTAAGAATAGTGCAAATATAACAACAAATACTTGATGTTTAATTGTAGTTCATAATATACATACATCTAAATTATCTCGTGTAATTTTCCCATTAAGAACATATGAAAAATTATATACTTCTATGAGGTATGGTATAGTATCAATTGTTGAGTTTAAAGTAACTCTTAAGCTTTCTTGCTGTGTTAAATGTTAAGAAATTTTTTTCATTTAACTCTCCAATTTTAACTCTCATTTCTCAATCATTTAACCATTTAAGTGTGTCTTGTAAGACCTTAATTTTATAAATATGAAATTATAACTACCAACAATATTTAATATAATTTTAATGTGAACGAAAAATTAGTTTTAACAAAAATACTATTATTTCGATTATAAATTTATTAGAACGAACATTTTATAACTTAACACGAACATGCAACAATTCTACCCTGTGCTAAATTAATAAAATCACAAAGCAAAAGTATAAAGATAGACCAATGAAACACATAAATATAGAGCAACATTAAAGAATCAATATATTTTTGTCACTTCTAACTTTCTAGTCATTAGTATCAGGATGTACACCTTAAAACGGAACTTTCCTATTTATTGCATAAAACATTTCATTAAATTTAATGCAAAAATTGATTGTAGAATCACAATTTTTCTAAACCTGGAACTTTTCTTTTTTTTTAACATTTCTAGACCAACTGCCATAGAGTTACTCAAAACTTTTTTTAATTATATCAAATTCATAAATGGTGGGTAGTCAGAAAATTTTATTTTTAGTTAATATTAATCTGTTTGTAGTGTTTACCTGTACTGCAAGACTCACACGCATCTTTAAAGATGAATTTCCTAAATTTAAATGGTTTTCAGTAATTTTTGGGCACAAGATTAATTTACTATTACATATAGTCTTGTCATATTCGCGTAGTATTCTAAAATGATTCCATTATACTGGCTTTTCCATATGATCTACCTAAACGCATTTAAATTGATTAACAAAAGCATGCACATTGTACATATTATAATATTAATTATACAAAAATAAATCAAACAATTTCTTACTAATAGTTCACGTTTGTTGTATAGTCGATTTCGAACATTTTTTATTTATTAGATGACTGGTATCGGAAAAAGCAAAAAATTTCCTATTTGAGTCATTAAAATGCTCAATATAGCTATGACTACTTTAAAGTTTGCCAGATATATTCAATTCTGACCAAACTTTTCTGTTAGTTAAAGCACTGTCACTCACAAATCCATAAACTAAAACTCCAGCTTTTTCCAATAATATTGTGGCTTTAATAAGTAATTTAACCAATGTGTCCTCTAGATGCAAATACAGCAACGGGTTGTGTATAAATGTCTGCTAGTGGTTGAAAAAGGAAAACAAGACCATGATTAGCTAGATCATTTAGACTATTAGGTTTTGGTAATTGATTGCAAACTTCATCTTCTTTACCAAAATCAATAAGTCCAGAATAGGCGAGAGTATTAGACTTAACAGAAATGCTTTCTCGAACTGATATCTCATCAAAAATGAATAACCCATGTTTATGCATTGCATTTTTAGATTCTATTTTTTTTTTTAAAAAAGTTCAAAAAAACTTTCATCGAAACCACATGAAGTATTTATGGTCGATAAGTAATTTCTGATTGTTCTAATACATGGTAAAGAAATAATCTTATTAACTCGTAACAATGAATAGGCTGATAGAGATGTAATGAGCAGAAATAAGCACAATATTACCCAATCTTCTGAATACCTATTGCCATGAGAGTTTTTACGCTTAGATGAAATTAATATTTCTTGCACCAGTAATAATTGATGTTTACCCGATGGAATTTTTTTCAAAACTGTCTCTTCGTCTAAATTTTTTATTTTTTATTTATAATCCTCTATAGTCAATTTAATATTTGAAATAGAATGTTTTAACTTGCGGTTATGTTGTTGTTTTAAATGGTTACGTTTGCGTAGTAATTTTAAATTATGTTTTTTGCTAGGTGTAACTTTTAAGCATATTCTTTTAATAGTTTTAGATTGTATTCTGTTTTTATTATTAATTAATGTTTTATTAATTAACTTACAAGAAGTACACACTTTATTTTGTTCTTGGAGTATAATACAACAATTATTATGTCTCCATTTATTTAAGGAATCAATATATGTTACTTGAGTTTTAAACTCAACATTTTGGTTTTTAACATCAGCTCCTTTACAAACATACTTTTTATAAAACTGAGATATCAAACATTCTAGTGACTCAACTGTTACTACTGGTTCTCCATTCAAATTGTCACTACAGATTAGTTTAATAGGAATTGATTTTCCTAAATAATTGCATTGAACATTACAATTACTATCAAAAATAACTGTCTTTCCAAAAAATGGAAGTATTTCATTGTTAATAACAGTTGGATACATTTTTGCTACAAGTTGAAAGAATATGACAAAATCAGGCTTGTCAGCATGTATACATTTATTCCAACCGCGAGGAATATTGATAACTGTAGTTTCATTACAAATCATATCAAAGAGCTTATGAGTCAATGGAGTAGCTAGTAATATATTTCCTAAGTCATCCTTCTGAAAAACGTATTTAAGTATAATAGATAAACAATTTAAATAAAAATAATATGTCATCAACAAGAAGAATTAGGGCCATAAAATCATAAACAATTTATTACTAGTGTAGTAACCAGTGATGGTTGCTACACGCTTCTTTTACGACGAATGCACGTTCCGTCGTAGGTTGGAGAGATGAGGTATATAAGTTAACAATAGATTAATAAGATAACTGATACGTTTATTAACTTGTTAAAACAATAAATGAAAAGGCTTTCGTTAGCGTAAGCACAAGCACTTAACTACCGGAGAGCAAGTGACAACACTGACTAAGTCTAACTGACTCTTAACTAACTCTAATTAAATCTATGATGAGGACTCATATTTATATGGAACATGCCGTGATGGAGAATCGGATGATCTACGTCTATGAAGTGGCGTGATGTGTTTAATCCAATCAGGAAACGGCATCAGTGGTCCGACTCGGTGGCGTGATATAGTTATAGGCCACTGGACTTTAGAACTACATTTTTATACTAAAAACGTCGGTTTACTACACTAGATATTTAGTAGAAAATCCATGTATGTTGATCTAATTAAAAAGGTAATTTTGAATTACTTTTACTATCTGATAGAAAGTACTAGTATTATTCATTAATTGTCTTTTGGTTGCTCTAAAAATAACTATTGGGAGTCTCACTTAAACATTCATTGGTTATTATGGTAACAAGCAATTACGATTATTCTATAATTATTAAATGAATGATTTAAGATACAGTATGGATATTCTTGTGGAATATTCATAGTTTATTCTGAATATACTAATTATTCATAGAATGCCTAAAAGTGGCTAATTTGGTGATTTTTTAATTTCCCATGCTCATTCACAGATGATTAAATGAAAAATGAAGAATAATCTACTCATATTTCTTACATTTTTTTCAAATATGCTATTAATATCATTTGATTGTCTATGTGTACTTGGGATATTCACTAATAAGGTAAATGGGTTACCTTTTTCTTGCCATCGAAATGAATTAACAAACCAATATATTTAGAATTATGACTTAAGTTTTAGTAATATGGAGTCTAACGATATTTCTTTTATGTATGAATTATTACAGTATCATTATAACTCACTATCAGATATGATATTACAAGACTTAGTAGTCTATTTTTTTTTCACTCAGCTGTTAACCAGTAATTTATACTATTATTATTTTTTTTATTACATTTTAAAAAAAATGTAGGATTAGTTTTTTTACATACATAAATAAAATACTGTAACGTGGTCGGGGATGACCCGTTAAATATATGATATTCAGGGAAGAAGTTAGTTTCTTATGAATATAAGTTAACCGTAGCTCGGGAGAAAATGGTACTCAGGATACAAATAAATTTGGATTGATCCAAATACTTATAAATATATCCAGTTTATTCTTACCTAACTAAAACGTTTACAAGCTGTTGGGCTGGCTTGGAGTTCGTGTTCGCTGGTGTTAACGCGGGGAACTGGCTGTCTCTTACATATATTCTTATTTAGCCGTAGCTTTACAATAGTTAAATATGAGACAGCACAGGAGGGGCATAATGTACATTCATCATAATATATTTTACATGTTTTGGTCTACGATACACATACATATACCTATATACATATATGCACGTATACTATATAATATATAATATGTACCTTATATGGTTGTATAATATTATTATGTTTATAAATAAATATGTAACAATCGTTACAATACTATGTATAAATATATAATTTATTTTAAAATATAATAATAACAGATATTTAATTGATATACAATGTGAGTGATGTATAAATATGTTTCATAACACAAGTATATTTAAACTAAATTTTTTTTTATTTTGCATAGTACTTATTATATATTCAATTTTTTTTCTACTGTCATTAATAAATACATTATTATGTCTTTAATAATTTAGATCTTACTATCTTCCTCTTTGGATCAGACATAAAGCGTGTGAATATTGTTTATACAACCTCTGATAAATTATTCTTAAGTTCTTGATCTTTTGCTTGATCAGTTATCGTTACTTTAAGGCTACATTCAGCTTTTTTCTATCTATAACAAAATTTAAATTTATTTCTTTTTAATCTTACTGTAATATGATTATTATTATTATTAAAAAAAAAAAAACAATTATTTCAAGTATATTATATTAGGGATCTGGGTAAAGCGGATAGCTGGACAAAGTGATTAATGTTGATACATTTTTAAATATTGGTGATTTAATAATAAAAAGCATATAAGTTGTTAGCAATGTGTATCGTCTTTGTAGGGATAACGATTTAATATCATTTACTAGTTACATTTGCCATAAAAGCGTTTATCTGAAAATAGTCCTGGTCTCTCCGTATATAAATAATATAATATATTATATTATATTACCTGTTCTAGCTATCAACATTCTAAATATTTTTGATCTTATAGTGGATGATGGTCCAGTACTTGGAACTTTTTTCATCTATTGGAGATTTAACATTTACCAAATTATCACCTTGTTTTACCGTAATAGTGGGGGACATGGTGAGAGCCTGCACGTGGCATGCCCTGCATAGCGATTTAATCCAGATCTAGACATGTCGCAAACTAACCTCACCACCACCGGGTGAATGAATATGCTTACCCAAAATGGCCCTTCTCAGAGCCAACCAGCGCTGACAGTTATGTTAATTAACATCGAAGGACTATCTAATCCCAAAGAAATAGTACTATCAGTACTATGTGCTGAATGGAAGTGTGATGTATTCTGCATCCAAGAAACACATAGAGATATAAATGACAACCACCCAAAAATCAATGGCATGCAAATAGCATTAGAATTACCACATAAAAAATATGGAAGTGCAATCCTCACGAAACCTAACCTATAGTCATAAAGTCATTAGGATCTAATCAAGTAAACAATATAGAAATAATTACCTTTGAATTAACGAATTTCTCAATAACATTAGTGTACAAACCTCCAACCCAACCATACGAATTCATAAACCCCGAAAACTTTAAAAGAGATACGAGTAATATAGTGATAGGCGATGACTTAAATAGTCACAGTTTAAGTTAGGGCTATACTGAAACAAATGAAGATAGACAAAAGTTGGAAGCATGGTCAGAATGAAAACCTGACGTTGTTACACTACTTTAATAGCGGACGGTGGAAAAAAGGGTACAACCCAGATCTCATCTTCGTGTCTAACAATAGTATACAACAAAGTTCAAAATATACATAGGGCAACCGATACCAAACACACAGCATAGACAAGTGTGCCTGAGAAACCCACGCTGTCATTAGAGCACAGAGCGTACCTTTAAACGAAGATTTAATTACAAAAAAGCTAGGTGGAAGGAATTTACGGAAGCTCTGAAAAATAAAATCCAACAAATCGATCCCACACTATCAAACTACGATAAATTTGTTAACTTGGTGAAAGAAACATCCAGGAAACACATTCCTAGAGGATGTAGATCACAATATATGCCGGGACTTGACAAAACCTCGGCAAGGACTTTCGAAAAGTACAAGCAAGAATTTGACAGAGATCCATTCGCTGCTAATGCAATATTACTTGGACAGAACCTGATGCAGCTGGTAAACGATAACAGAAGACAGAAATGGAAAACACTAGTAGAAAATATGGACATAATCCGAAATAGCAAAATAGCTTGGAATACCTTAAAACAACTAAATGGGGACCCGAAAGCGTTTAGACAACATAGTAATGTAACAGCAAACCAAATTGCACATGCACTTCTCAAAAATGGTAAGCCCGAAAACAAAATAAAAAGAACATTTAAGTCCAAGGACAAAAAAAATGAAACATCACTAATGCAAGTAGACTTTAGCAAAGAAGAACTCATACATACAATAAAACAAATGAAAGAAGGTAAAGCACCCGGTATAGACGAAATACAAACAGAAATAATAAAACACTTTGAGAATAACACACAGGAGTGGTTATTGAAGTTCTTCAATGAATGTCACCAAACTACGACAATGTCAAAACAATGGCTAAAGGCAAAAGTAATAGCACTATTAAAACCTGAGAAATAACCAAACGAACCAAAGAATTTCAGGCCAATGTCGCTACTATGTCATCTGTATAAGCTATACGAGGATTAATCCTGAACAGAATAACCCTTGTCATAAAAGAGAACCTAATCAAAAACCAACCAGCCAGATTTTAAACCTTACACAGAAAATCAAAGATCGCATGACATCTATACGGGGACAGCCATGTATCAAAAAGAAACCAGATAAATAAATAAAAAAAAATAATCGAAGTTAATTGTGGTACCACCACGCAGGTTCCGGTGAGCCACCGTAATACCACTTTTTTTTTCTTTTGTTTTCACACGACTTGGCCGACTGCTGAACGAGTATCACTTCGTGTACGCGGGTTTCAAACTGGAGACGTGCACTTTGCGCGGTGGGTTCTGATCTGTCTAAAAAACCCCTTTCCCCAGTTTTTCCTTAAGCGTGACGGGACCCGTTCACTTCACGGCAAACCCCGCATGGAAACCCTGATCGGCTTTGGAGAGTGACGACAATTGTTCAGTGGTAAAATGGCTCAACGATTTTGAGGAAATGGCGCTACTGTGTAACTGGTCAGATCTGCATAGATTCGTTTACTGCAAACGCCTGCTCCTTGGTACAGCGCAAGTGTTTGTCAGGTCTGAAGATGGTTTAAATTCGTGGAAGGTGTTACGTGATCGACTGCTCGGTGAGTTTAGTAGCTGTTTAACGACAGCTGATGTCCACCGACTGCTCTCCACCAATGTAAAACAACGGGACGAAACATTGCTGCAGTACCTATACCGCATGCGTGAACTGGGGATGCAAGGGGGTGTCCCCGACAACTCGCTCATGGACTAGGTAATTGACGGTATTCCGGACGCTGTTGTTAATAAGAGTGTGCTGTGCGGGGCGTCGTCCATCCCCGAGTTTAAAATCAAGTTTGAGTTGTACAAAAGAATGTGCGAAAGGCGGGACGTCGAAGCTAAGGATGCGGCCACAGCAAAGCGAACATCCACGACACCTGCAGTTGTTCCCGAAGTTAAATGCTACAATTGTGGTGATCGAGGGCATCAATTCCGCGAGTGTCCGGATGCTGAAAAGGGGCCCAAATGTTTTATTTGCAGAGCGTATGGACACAAGTCGTCTTCGTGTACGGTCAAGTCAGAAACCCAGCGAACATGCCCGACTGGTCGTCAAGGTGGATCTGCCGATGTCTACCAGGTCAGCACTTACGATACTGATAGTAGAATCATTAAACCTGTTTGTATCCAAGGTCATGAGGCGTTAGCCCTCGTCGACACTGGGTGCGACGTAAATCTATGCCGTGAATCATTTTTGAGACGGTTGAGTGGCATACATAGTGTCCCGAGTCGTATGCAGTTGAGCGGATCAGCTGACACGTGCTTTCGCACAGTATGTCGTTTTGTATGTGAGCTTAGCGTAGACGGGGAAAGCTATCAGGTCGATATACATTCTGTGCCGGACAATACCATTGGGTATGATGTCATTTTGGGCTGACCATTATTCCAAACTAATACTGTCTTGAGGGTTAGCCCACAATCAGTGACCATCACCCATGTCGATACCACCCTGCAGTTGATGAACATTAACGCTAATGTTAGTGAGTTGGATATCGGCGTGAGAATGTTGTCATCTACGGTACAGGAAATGGTAGATGCTTATTGCCCGGCGCAGGGTATTACCGCGCCAATGAAGACCGTCATTGTATTGAAGGATGAGGTCCCGGTATTCCAACGGCCTAAGAGGTTGGCACCGTTAGAAAAGGTTGCAGTGGACAAACAGATTCGGGAGTGGCTGGATGAAGGTATCATTCGTCCTAGCTGCTCGGAATACGCCTGCCCGGTGGTGTTGGTAAAGAAGAAGGATGACACGCTCCGGCTCTGCATCGATTATCGCGAGTTGAACAAAAAAATAGTACGAGACCATTATCCACTACCGTTAATAGACGATCAGATCGACCGGTTTCGGGGTGCGGTAGTCTTCTCAACGCTGGATTTGCGTAATGGATTTTTCCACGTGCCAGTGTTAAATATACGTATTTCGTCATACCTACCGGTCAATATGAGTTCTTGCGAACGCCATTTGATCTAAGTATTTCACCTCCTATTTTCCAGAGATATGTCAACTTCATTTTCCGTAACCTTATTCAGTGGGTTACTTATTAGCCTACATGGATGATCTGATTATAGTAGTAGCTAATGTCGATGAAGGCTTGTTGCGATTGAAGACTGTGCTACAAGTGGCGGCTGAGAACGGGTTAGATCTTAAATGGTCAAAGTGTCAGTTCCTGAAAAATTCAATAGATTACTTGGGCTATCGCATTCGATTCAATGAGATCAGCCCTTCTAAAGCGAAAACCTTAGCGGTACAGAAGTTTCCCATGCCTCGAACCGTTAAGGCAGTGCAGAGCTTCCTGGGCTTAACGGGGTATTTCCGTCGTTTCATCCGGGGATATTCACAGATTGCCCTACCGCTGAGTGATTTACTGAAGCAAGATGTACCATTTTACGTTGGCCAGAAGCAGGAGTCAGCGGTGAGCCAGCTGAAGCAATGTCTCTCTGCCACGCCAGTACTTCTGGTCGCCTTGAATAATATTTTTCATAGTACATTCCAAACCTATTAGTATCATCATCATCCTTCAAATCTCTTATGACATTTTGGAGGTAACTAGAAAATTGTTCTACAGATGTAGTTTGTAAAAGAATTATTAATGTCTTGTATACTAGTGTTTTTTTTCAGGTCCACCACTGATTTTACATAGATTTTGTCGCCAGTTTCTGTCAACATGTCTTGTACACAATAGTCTGTGTTCAACAGATCCCATAACAGAAACCCATGCATTATAAAACGCAGGAGCATCATCTATCATAAATACATTGCAATTTTTGTCCTGGTTTCTTCGTCAATTCTAATTCTTCCAATTTCATTATCATGGCCATAATGATTTTCCCAAAACTTAACGTGAACTGTCCCTTCATGTTCTAAATATGTAACTTTCATCATTGCTGGACAAGTCCCCTCTATTTTATTACTTCCCATGAATTTAGTTTCTCTTGCTTTCTCCTTTTTTTCATGGTTTTCATTCTTATTACTGTGGTTATATTATCGATGACAATAATAATATTGTCTTTTACGTCCATCACGCAATTTAGACATTGCTCTATCTATAACAAACATTGAAAAACTTTTTTGTTCTTCTTCTCTTTTTCATGTCTTATATTCTGCGATTAAAATATTTAATGATTTTTATTTGTAAATAATAAAAAACAAATAATAAATAAACAAATAGTATTCACAGTTATTACTGTAACGTGCCACGTACAATCAGTTGAATGATGTCGAATCGGAAAGGTGTTGTGAAATAAATGAACTCTCGAAATTATTCTAAGTGTTTTTTATTTAAAAATTATTCTAAGTCCAATTATTAATTTAATAAAACTTGTGAAAAATATTCTAAGTCCAGGAGACATAAAATATTAAACTGGGTGACGTGAAGGTGCTTGCTCTAACTCTGGTGGATCACGTCTGAATTGTGCCTAATCTGGGCCCCCTTATATATCGTCCAGGGACTCCCGCGGTACTTTCAGGTCCCTGTTGGTCATCTGCACCTGCATCCGCTTCTTCCCACGCTTTGCGTTATCTGAACGATGTTGTGCGTCAATTATGTATCTCTAATATTCTACCGGGTGGGTAATTACGCATCCACCCATTTCACCAAATAGCAATCATATAGCCATTATTTCTAGCGAGTAGAAAGCATACGTGTGATGATACCTTTTGATTAGTTATCTTTTACCTTTCATTTTAGGTCCCAAATTGTTGGTCTATACTCGATCATTACTTGCTTAACTACTCACCCTTAGCATAATTATAGGGATGTTTGTTATGCCCCCTAGCGTTGTGGTTATTGTCGGCTACAGAATGTAATTTATATATTATATTTAATATAAGTATCAGAGCACGTTGCATTACCTAGGATGCTTGGAAATTCCACTTCTTTCACTTTTTCATTAAATGCATGTATTTGAGATAAATGAATATTTAATTTAGCATAGGAGAACATGGGTTCTTTACATTCACTATTCGAGTTTCTTTCTTCTTCCCTTCATTATCATTGGTTTGATGAAACTTTTTGATGTGTGTATCCAAAGTATTTTTAGATTTAAAATATTTGTTGTAAATTTCACACAAAAAATCAGTGAACACTGGTTCAATGTTATGAATATTCCGTACATGTGTGTTCAAATTTTTTTTTTGTGTAAATTTTTTGTCACATATTGAACATTTTATTTCAGATTCCATTATAGTGAAAAATAATAAAAAATTAAATACAACAGAATCACAATTATAATTTGAAAGCAAAAAAAAAAACCAAAGCATTATTAAGAAAATACTATTTATCTCAAAAAATAAGACAGTCTTAGTGGGGATCTTGACAATCTTTCCACAAATAGATGTAAAAATGCTTTGGGAATTAAATTGAGGTCATGCTATTAGGACTTTATTATAACATAATGTCAGGTCCACACAATGGGATCATGATAAGCTTTCTACAAATAGATGTAAAAATGATTTGAGAATTGAAGGTGACTAAAGGTGAATTCGATTATTTGAAGAGTTATAACATAATCACACAGTCTGGTTTTTGTTTTATTTCTATTTCTAAAAACACTTAAGATATATAATTAGGGAACGGATTTTATTGTAAATACATATTTTTATTTGGAATGTGATATTTTAAATCTGATAAAAAATGTGTACGATTTAGATTGAAATAAACCCATTTTTGAAAGATAATATTCATAATTTAATATACTTTGAACTTTCAATATACTAATACATTTTTTCAATATTTATATATTAGTAAAAAAAATTGATACATATATTAATTTTTTATTACAATAAAATCCGTTCCCTATTTATAATATAATTCGAATATTTAAAATTTGGTGGTATCATTCAATCTATAATAACAGATAATCTGTGATAACGCAGCCAAAAATTTTGCTGCAATGAGACACTCGTATATATTTTGTCAAATTAATCTTGACAGTAGTTGTATAAAAGTAGAATAATAATAATTACATTTTTTGAATAGATAATTCTAAATTCTTATATATATTTTCGTCATGAGATCAACATTTACTTCAAACAACTGTCTTAGAATATTAAAATAAAAATTACAAAATTAATAACTTAAGGCCTTACCTTAGCTTAGTAGAATTTAAAAAAAAAAAATTACAAAAACAACAAAATCAATAAAAACAACTTAAACTTTTTAATAGTGAGATCTAGTTATACCGAAGACTAGTCTTTAATTACCCAATATAAATAGTAAAATTATAAATTATTATTAGAGCTCTTTCACATTGATATCAAAAGGAAAAACATGTTTCATTTTTCTTTTTTCTAATACATAATTTGGATTTGGAAGCACCTGCAAAATTTGTTATGAACCAATTATACACTTGTCGTTTTCGTTTACAACAAATTCAATTAAGGAGTTGACACATTTTTTAAGTTCGTTCACGTTGATAGTCTTATCGTCATTCTGTTTTTTAACACAACAAACATAACTGAAGTCTTGAGCATTAGTCTTCTTTGAATTATTTTCAAACCTCACAAGAACGTAGGTTCCTGGGGCATAGTTGGTAGATTTTGATTGAAGTTCTGATCTTGAAAGTGTCAATGGTTGTACTGTATGTAATTCAACTTCAACGGGGACATTTTCTGGACAGTCTTCTTTAGTTGGTAAAATAATATGTTGACCCAAAGAATACTTGTCACAATCATAACAATCAAAACAACTTAATCTTCTCATAACTAAATTATGTGGGTACTCTTTCATAAATACTACTTGATGTACTTGAAAGAAGGGATTTCTGTTGGTAAAATATTTTTCATAGATTGAATTTCATGCTCATGAACCAATATTTTTTCTACTTTCCTGACGTTCTCTTTCAAGACTTTCACAAATGTTTCAAAACTATTACTATCTTCTCCTTGAGCGACAACTCGATCAGCTGTTCTCTTTAGGCTACCTCCAACGCCATCCGAAGCCCTTTTCCATGACCAGCTTCCATGTAATTCCAGGTACATAATGAACATTGAATTGAATACTAAAGGGCATTGGCAATTAGATAAAATATTGTTTTGTTCTGGTATTGGGTTGTTGGACTATCTGTTAGAAAATTAACAATGGTAATTTGTGGAATAGTACGTTTTATAAACTGAAAAATAGGTTGCAAATGGGACCAAACAGCAGTAGGGCCACAATCTAAACATTCAGATAGAGTACACATAGACTGAGAAACCACTGAGCTATACTCATCTTTTTTGAAGTATATCTGTGAGGTATGAAGTGTATATTGTTTACGGCTACCACCAAAATGAAATGCCTGTATTTCCTCAGAATATTTCATCGAGTAGTTTTCTGAGAAATCTTTATGAATCAACACTTCATTTGAACTTAGTTTTTTCTTCAGCATCTTTATAGCACGAAATTGATGAATAACATTTCCTTCATGGTATAAAAATTTTAAAAATTCATCATTGAAAGTGTTTACTGCGTCCATTGCAGATATATATATTTTGTCTTTTACAGTGTGTTTAACAGATCCAGATTTATTGTTTTTGTCTGTAAAAATTTCGCTTTTTATTTGTCACTTGAAATAGGTGATGGTAGTATCTGCTTCAAATAAATTATATGGAATTTGTAAGTCCTTGCAATTATCACACTTCATTTGTAAACAGGCAACAAATATAACGAGCAAATTCTTTTGTACGGGCTTTGTCAATGATGTTCACTTTAAATAATGCTGAAACCAGGAATTCAATGTTGGAATGCACTTTGCACAGGCATGTATCCTTATCAGATACTTTATGATGCACAACCCAAAATGGCTTCAATTTACAAAACGAAGTGTAGCCAATTTTATAATCAACTTTGTCCAGGAATTTTACATGACAACGTTTCAAGGTATCAAGTAAGAACTCTTTTTTGTTTCTTCATTTTATACTTCGTTACACAATCTTTTTTACCTGGACACACCTTTGACACTTCATCATCCTCGAAAAACTCACGAATATCCTGTATGACTTGTACATTTATTTTACTCACTCTTGTTTGTAGTTGCTTGTTATTGGTCAGTAAACGTGTATTGTTGAATACTTTTGTTGAAATTGTGCCACGTAAATCACACACTAAATTATATGTTTTAAAAAAATTTTCATTTCCAACAAAAAGTTTACCAAATTCTCATTTTTTTTTTTTACGTAAAGGTTAAACAGGAAGTGTTTAAAATGTAGTTTCAACTGGCATTACATTGTCTTACCAAACAACAACTTCCTTTTAATTTCTTGTTTATTCCCTTTTTTTATTAGAGCTGAAACTACTTTTTGGGGAGATTTTGAATTACTTGTTATATTGTTTCTCATTCTGCAGCATCTTTGGCGCCATTTATTTGCTTGCTGTTCCAAAGCTGTAATCTTTTTCATTAGATTTAACCTCTCCGGATTTTTTGTCTACCTGATTGTTGGCGTGACTGAACTATCAGTGGTGAAGTCTGTGAGTCACTATTAGGAGGAGTCAACAGACTCAAAAGTCAACAGACACAACAGTGTCAGGTACTTTTCTGTTTAGACTAGCTGTTTTTTTTTTTTTTTTTGTAAGCTGTTTTTGCCTTAGCTCTCCATAGCTTTCGTTTAGCCCTCAGCTCTCTCTCGTTCATTTCCTTCACTAGTTTTGCTTGTTTTTTATTTTTTTAGTTTCATATTTTTTTCGTTATTTTTTCGCTTCTATAGCTGCCAACACTGGATCATTCTTTATTTTCTCCCTTCATTTTTGGTGATGTTCTCTCCGTTTCGTTTTGAACTCTTCTTTAGCTGTTTGTTTTGGTGCTATAATCTAGACTCATACATACAAATAATCTAATTACTAGGGCTGGGATTTATATGTAATAAAAAACAAAAAATATAAACATATATATTTAATTAAAATAGGCAAAATATTAAGTATAAAATAAAAAAAATGTAAAATTATGGTAACGCATAAAATTAAAATTAAATTCTAAGTAATTTTTGAATAACCTACTTATTTCCTATATGCATAATTACAATTTTTACGAGTACTATTATATAAGTATAAGTGTATAATACTTCTATACCACCGAAATTGTCAAAAATTACGAAATATGTGGAAAAAAAATGATGACATTTTACAAATAATGTTAAAGTATGTAAAATAAAATATAGTTTATTTTATTGCAAATCACGTGAAATGAATTTATCATTTGCAATACTTAGTTTATCATGTTTTAGTAAAAATATGTACTTACATACAAATCTCAGCCCTACTAATTACTAAACATAACTAACTACACTACAACACAGAACATAAAAAAAAATAAAAATATTCTCTCTTCCTAATTTGTATCTCTCTCCCTAACAAATTGAAATATTTAATTATTTTAGGGAGAGAGGTTTTGACAGTTAGTTAGAATTTTTGATAAGAATTTCAACTATTTCTAGTAAGTGTATATTAGGGTGGTCCCTTAATGTTATGTCATGGGCTCGAAATTTTGTTTGGTATATTGACAAGATAATTTTGGTAAAATTTTAATTTGATAAGTCAACCTCTTGGTTAAAGTTTTATGATAAGGAGGTGAATTATACATTTTCACCTGTAATTTCTAAATTCTAAATTTAGACCAAACACGTATAGGACTATTTTTTTAGTAATAAAAAATTACTACAAAAAAGGTATCTTATACATTTTTTGTAAAGTTAATGTTTTTTTGTAAAATTAAGAAAAAACAATCAAAGTCAATATTTTTGGAAAATGGTTCATTTTTTAGTTATTTATCTGTATTTCCTTAAATTGTATAGTTACACAAAAATTATAATATAGCAATATTATACCACACAATATTATCTATAAAAAAGGAGTTTTCATTTTTTTTTGGTACATTAACCCTTTTGTAAATAATCAAAAGAAACCTTAAAAATTAGTTTTTTAAATATTGTATTCATTTTACACAATATATTAATCAAATTTAATTTTAAGTTTATTCATTAAATATTAAAAAATAATATTAATGATGTATTATAAATATGCATATATTGCATAAGTTTTCTTTAAAATCTCACGGCTAAACCCTGGATATTGTTGGCGATATTCTTGAACAACCTAAACAAGTTACATGTATTTTTATTATTTTACATAGGTAAAATATCACAAGATCATATAAATATTTCATACTTCTAAAATGAATTGTTTTTGATCTTCATTTTTAGTGAATTTTTCATTATATTCCTCCATCAATTTTACTCCACGTTCAGCTGTATCGTTAACGACTTTTAGTGTAGATAATATTTCTTTAGCTTGAATATACTCATCCAAGGCATTCCATGTTTTTGGATCTTCTCGTAAAAAGTTAAAATATATTTTCAATCGTTGAAATACTTTCCATGATTTATTATTAAGCAGGGCAAATGGAAGATCTTGATTAACAAACTGTGATACATCGTCAAATTTTACGTTAAGTTTTTTATTTGAATCTTCATTTTCTTCTTCGTTTATATTTTATTCGTATCCTTGCAAATTTTTTTTTGCCATTCGATGTTTAGTACTGTAGTCAACTCGGTCATCAAATAATGAAAACACAGCACATTCTTCATTCAAATACCACAAATGGTTTATGAATTTTTTTAAAGCGACTTCTCCCAATTTATTATTGTTATAATTCAATAACTTTTTTAAAAACATAATATCATTTATAGGAGCGGTAATAATATCTGGAGCTGAAATCCACACTTGAATATTACATTCAACTATAAAACTACATATATCTTCCAGTGACTTTTTTTCTTTTGTTGAAATTTTAAATTGATCACAAAACATTAAAATTTTAAGACAGTATATAGCTTTTGACATCCATCTAGCTAAGTGATAAGCAGCTGGCTGACGAAATCGTATACCATTTGGAGGTATTCCTCCTAAAAATATTAAAACTAGCTGTATAAACTCCTTGTAATCATCTCTCGGAAAGTAATTTTTAAGTTTGTCTACACAAAATAAAACAATTTCATCTGCAACAGCTTTTAAATTTTTATTTAAACTAGGAAATGTTGAATATATTCTGAAGTTATTTAAATCTAAATTTTTCCAGTTATTTTTGAAACGCTTAAGTAGAGGTATGTCTGGACCAGATATAACAGTAACTTTGGTACAAACGAAAATTGCTTGTAGGACAATTTCAAAAATATGATGGCGGCACGCAAAAAATAAAATATTACGATTTAATAATTGTTCTAAAAGAACACTTGATTCATTTAATCGACCGCTGTTAGACGCGGTGGTATCAAATACAAATGCCTGGACTTTATCTTCCAGACACCATTCTTGTAATGTGTTGTGCACAGCAGAACAAATATATTTTTCAGTACCTGAGATCAATGGAGGGATTCCTAAAAGTTTTTCAACATTTGGTGCTGTAACAATTATAGGGAGTTGTTCTAAATTTTTCTGTTTAATAAATCTGGAAGTAATTTGGAGTCCCAGTGCAATACAACAAAATTTAGGTCAAGATTTAAAAAGTTAGTTTTAATTGTCTCCGATGTTTGTTTACGTATATTTTCTCGAGCTTTTTTTATACTTGTCCTATTTATCACAAATTCAGAACAATTTACCTGGAAACATTTTGCTACTGCTGTTAATAAATGTACAGTATCCCGATCACTGATTTTGCATTTATCAAGAACTGCTGCTAAACGACGTACATGTCCCCAGCCCCCCCACTTTGGAATTTTCAAATTGTTTTTTAATAAATAATTAGCATGTAATTAGCTTGTATTTGCATGATATATTTTGTAATTTGCATGTTTCTTAATTAAGCGTAGTCTTAAAAAAAAGTGGGGGGGCTGTAAACATGTGTCTTCGACCCTCCCACACATCAAAATCACTTATTTTCAAATTTTTTCTAGCCCAAAAACTATCATGTAATTAGCATATATTTGCACGGTTGGTCCCGCAACTCTATCGCCATCCGTCGGTTCGCGAAATCCGTTTTTATAATTTGCACGTGTTCCCAGCCCCCCACTACACGAAATACTTGCATTTCCTAAATCGTTTCTAGCCCAATAATTAGCATGTAATTTGCATGAATTTGCACGGTTGGTCCCGTAACTCTATCGCCATCCGTCGGTTCGCGAAATCCGTTTTTATTATTTGCACGTGTCCCCAGCCCCCCCACTACACGAAATACTTGCATTTAAATACTTGAATTTCCTAAATCGTTTATAGCTCAATAATTATCATGTATTTTCTAAAATAGGTTAATTTTTGATTATACCACCTTTAAAGATATAATTTTCCAATTAGATTAAATTATAAAAATTATTTATTCTTAAATGTTTTTATGATTATATAAAAATTTAAATATCTTTTTATACATAGGTTTGAACTTTTTACTACATTGAAATAACCTTTTTTCACATATAAATAAAAAATTACAATAATAAAAAATAAGAATGACATTAAATTGTATAAAATAAAAATTCACAATTTACTTTTGTTGTGCTTTTTATGAGTATAGGTTTTTTTGAAAACTTGCGAAATCGATTTTCGTAATTTGCGCGTGTCCATATCCCCCCACCCAGTTATTCGAAATACTTGCAATTTCAAAAGTGCTTGCACGTATATTTGCATAACTGTGATATCAAATTCCGAATGTGGAATAGTACTCATAACTCATTCGTTTCTAAATTATTATATTTTTTGAAACAGAATATGCGTATATGACATTTTGTTAGATCTTAGATAATATTTAATACTTTTGTATTCGCTTTTTATTTTACGATCTACATTATAAAGATATATTAACGTTATCGGTTTTATTATGACCAAATGAAATATGTATATAATATAGATTTAGTATACTATATTTTCAATGAAAATAAATATATATATAATATACCTATACTATATAAACATTCGATGTTAGTGGTATTTGTAAATCTATTTTTAGCTTGGTATATTTTAATTATATCTATAAATAATTGTTATTTCTATTAAATATAAAACTGATTATTTGGTTTACTGATAATTTGTCATTTGGTCTCGAATGTTCATGCTCTTAGAAAGCCTATGAGCTTGTTATTGAGTACGTATTAGTTTATTAATTTAAATTGTTGTTCATTTAAACGCCTTTATAAAATGGCTGGCCGAAAATGTGCATGTCCACCTGCAACTGTCATTGATGCAGTTATTTTGTTTAAGGACAGAGTAATTACTACTTCTGATAATGGCGAAAAACATAAGTATAGTTTAATGATATAGTTTTATTTTTAACGTCGCTACTCCGCAATACAATGGTATTAATACAATAATTTATTATGCGTGGCCTCTATGGCTAAACGAAATATAATACTAATATTAAATGTCCCTTCTGTCCCAATCAAATAATAATATACCTATACCTGATTATGGAAAATGAATTTTTGACAATTTCAATTTAGTTCTAAATAGAATAAAAGAATATTAATTCAATAAATAAAATCTTGATCGGATAAAATTTAATTTAAATATCTTTTTTGAATAAAAAAAAAATTGTAGAATAAACATAACATTTTTTACATGAAAAGATTTTGTAAACGGAGCTTTTTATTCATTTTAGACTTTTTATTGTAGTTTTATTTTAGATTCTGAACGAAGTGCTGAATGTATTGATTTTACAATGATGTATGTTTTTTTTTGTTTTTGTGTGTGTGTACAGTTAACTAGTCGAAATAATGCTTCAATTTCAAACTTGGGGGATGATTTCTGATGGAAAAGTGAATATCCTTGGTGCATTATACAGGTAAAAAGTAAACATTTTCCAACAGTTTTCAAAAAAATCGAGAAAAACAAAAAAAAAAAATGACGGTAAAACGGGAATTTTTACGCAAAACCAATTTTCGGCCGAATCGATTTTTTTATATGGTTGTAATTCAAAAACTAATTACTGTAAATACTTGAAATTTTCACCAAATGTTTATGTTAGTGTTATCTATATACAGTTAAATTTTCAAACATTTTTGACTTTTTTTGAGTTATTTATTGACCACTGAAATTTTTTTTTTGTAGTGTCGATAAAATTTTTTTGGCCCTATCAAAATATTTGAAAATTTAATGCGAAGTTCCTCATAAGTTATTCTTATAGTGATTAAAAAATTATTAGAATACATAGGCACAATTTTTTTTTATTAGCATTTGAAGTTCAAATATTGACAAAAATTTGTCAAATTCCTGAATATTTGCAAATTATTTTGTAGGTATAATTCATAAAAATTGTTGTATAAGTAGCTAAGAGTTGAAAATTTAATACAAGGTTTTTCATAAGTTTAGCCTACAATAATTATAAAAGAACTTAAATTTTGGTGTATTCTGACGATTAAAACATAAACCACGTTTTTCACCAACCACTGGAAATTATATTCTAGACTGACAAATCATCTTCGTTCAGATTCGTTTTTCGTATACAATGATAACTATCATTGGATTCAAATTTAGCACTCCTATAATATATAATAGTGATCCATACATAATGTACAGCAGAGCGGTACCCACTTACCTGCTCTTTTAATTTTTTAAATAGGTATACATTTTTTTAAATTTAATTTGAATTTAAAACGTTTTAATAGTATACTTAATTAATAATTAATAAAATGTTTTTTATATTATATTTATAAAAATTGGGTATCTAATAATGTATTAATAACATTTAAGATAGTATTAAATCTTTTTGCTTAAAAAAGTCAATGGATTTTCTCATTTTTAGAAATTGCTGTAGCTAAAAACAATGTTTGGAATGACAAGCTTATATTTGAATAGTGCTATGAGTGGAATCGCAATCCATACATTTGTTTTTAAAGGACGCCACGGAGTAAAAGAGAAACTTGGTTTTTTTTAAAAATGTTACTTCACCTATTTTCTTAAAACAAACTGTTGAATATGAATCCAGTAAGTGAGAAATAATTTATTTACCCTAAATATATAAATTTATAATGTCATCTTGTAATGTGTAACTATGATTATTTGTATTCAGAATATTATATGCCTATAATAATTAACTAATTAAAATATATTATAAAAGTATTTAATATAATTATCCAAAGAATGAATATTAACTATACAAAATTATTAAAATATTATGATTTAAATTTTAGATTCTGAACGAAGTGACGAATGTATTAATTCATTGATGTATTTTTTTTTTGTGTGACGATGAATAATTTCCAACAAAGAAATTCGTATTCACTTTATCCCCAGAGGAATGGAAACAAATTCAACCTCTAAAATCCATTTACAAGGTTAATGACAAAAATCGGCCATTTTTAAATTCAAGATCATACTATATTTTGCCCAAAAATTCGTGGACTCTATTGCTCGCCGAACATTTTTGGATTCATACGCATCTTCAATGTTGTATATCATTCCCTAGAGCTAAAGTGTATCCTAATGGTTCAAATTATGTAGTTGTTGTTGGTCGTTGTATATCCTGTGAATCTAAGTTCAAAGGAATTATAATATACAAACCACCAGGAAATGCAAGGTATTAAATATGAGTTATTTTAAGTTTTTTTCATTTACTTACATAATTTCTTAATTAATCACTGTATATTAAATATTATACAAACTATTTTAGTATGTAATTTATAGAGTTTTAATGCATTGCACATATATTGGTAATTTTGATAAAGAACACGACAAATACAACAAAAAACGAAGATTAATTGGACCAGCTAAAGAAAAGGCTCTTACATCCATCATTGACGATCGTATCTCATGTGAAACATTTAGGGAAAGGGAAGCTATCCGCCTAATTAAAATAGGTAAATTTAATATATTTTATAGTACTTACCGATAATAAAAATTAGAATTCATTACAAAGAAACTATGATTATAAGAAAAGGTACGAGTATATGCAGGCCCGGATTAAGATCTACAGTGCCCATAGGCTGTAAACAATTTGGTGCCCCTATTTAAAAAAAAATATTGTACACATTTCTCTACTCGATACTTGATTAAATAATAAAATATTATTTTAGGTTTATTAGCATCATTAATATGTACATGTATATAATATATTATGAAAACAAATAAAGACTTAAAATTAAAATTAAACAAAATATATTTTATATTTATAAAAATATAAAATAAGCATATTATAAAAAATAACGAACCATTAATTTATACTTTTCTTTTTCTTGCTTGTTGATGGGCAAATGTGTTAATAGTATCATTAAAATCTAATTTTTCAACCAATTCTGCTTCAATGCTAAATATTGCTAATGCATTCAGCCTTTCCTCTTTCATGGTTGACCTCAAATAGGATTTTACTCTTTTAAGGACAGAAAAAGCCCTTTCCCCTGAGCAGTTTGAAACTGCAGTACTAAGATACATACGCATAACTATTTCTAAATTTGGAAACATACACTCTAATTCTTTGGTCTTGATGT